>NC_085862.1:57166653-57171653 GCF_034702125.1 Engraulis encrasicolus | reverse complement strand
CGTCCCTGGCTGACACTAAAAAATTACTCTCCTCCCCTCCCCCAACTTCTCCTCCACTTCCACTCTCTCCTCTTCTTAAAGCCCCCTCACTCATCCTACCCTCCATCCCGAAATCCCGCAACGTCCCCTTCACATCTCCGCAAAATCTCTCCTCAGGTAACCCACCCTCTCCTTTAACCTTCTTTTTTCAGGGGAGTTAGGTCTTCTCTTCCCTCTATTAGTTGCATGCAAATGAAAACCATTACATTTAGCCTTCATTGCATTTCAACATTCAGATAGTAGCACCAACTACTAGGTGTTACATTGAATAGAATTGTTCAGTCCTCTCTAAGTGTCGAATTAACGCTGCAAAGTTGACTGTACAAGGCAACTCCTTTCTAGACTAGCCTGTAGGGATGGCACAAACCGCACCGAAAACCGAAACCGTACAATTCACACACATACCGAACCAAACCGTGCAATCCACCGCAAACCGCAATTCATGTACTGCCCAGAAAAATATGTAAAACAGACATTCTAGGAGTATCTTATCCAGTCTCTCTGATTAAAACATTGGCGTATAAGACCAAATCAGAGGATGACACAATTAAAATCACACCATTTTCACATTATAAGCCTATACAAACCATATGTAGGATATTTAGTGATAAGTTCGATTCTATTAGCCAGTGCACCATTTATCATGAACTAAAAAAAAAGAACCGTAGAGAACCGAAAACCGTGACCTTGACACCGTGATATGAACCGAACCGTGAATTTTGTGAACCGTACCACCCCTACTAGCCTGGGGTCCATATCTCGAAAGCGTCTTTGCTAACGACGTTAGCAAAGTCCTTTGTAAGAGCGACTCAACTCTCTCTCGACAGCGACGCTCACCACTAAATCCAACGGAACGGTAAGACGGTCTTAAGACGGTTAGCAAGAATCGAGAAACGGACCCCAGGCTAGCACAACTCAACTCCATTTCACTACAGTAATTTAGTACATGTCAATCAACAAACACAAGGGAATGATGACAATGACCTTGGGTTTTCAATCGCAATTCAGCTGAATAAAGCTGTAAGGAAATACAGACAAAGCCATTCTAAAGCCACTCTTAAGCCTTTCTTAAGCATTCTAAAGGATCTAAAGCAAGAATAATCAGACTCCTTGGTTGAGTACCCAACTGAAATGTGTACCATTCTTAATCTTACAACCTGTCAACTTTGTCACTGAAGTGAATGACATTTGTACCAGTGCCCTGTAGAATACAGAGCATCATTAACGCTATCACAAAGTTATTGCAGCAAGGACGAGATCCTTTGACTTCGGCCGACACCATTCATCCACGCAGATACTAGTGTTTAACCATTTGCACTTCTTGATATTTGTAATGACAACCGATGGCCTGTGAAAGGAGTAGAGCACAATGATAATGTGTGTGTGTGTGTGTGTGTGTGTGTGTGTGTGTGTGTGTGTGTGTGTGTGTGTGTGTGTGTGTGTGTGTGTGTGTGTGTGTGTGTGTGTGTGTGTGTGTGTGTGTGTCCTATGTGTCTGTGTATGTCTATGACGGCTTTATGAGTGATAAAGAAAGGCAACAGAGAGAGAAGGAATAGTAGATTGGGGACTGTGTTGTGTATGCATGCATGTGTAAGTGTGCCTGTTTGTGTGTGTGTGCGTGTGCGTGTGTGTGTGTGCGTGTGCAGGGTTCACTCAGGGCCTTCATCCATCACCCCCCTCATATCCCTGCCCTGTCCTGTCAAAAGAAGGAAATTATTCTCTGGCATCTCTGTAGTTTCATGCCATTTGTGACGGCATCAGATAAAGCACAATTTAAATTGCTCCTGAATGCACTGCAGCACATTACATAGGCCTATATTAAAATGAAACTTCAAAGCCTTGCGTGTGCATTTATCACAGAGTTCATTACTCTGAAGCTATTTCACTCACTGTGATAAGAACACCTGCATTCATTTAAAATGTCACATTTCAACATCGGGAAGTGATCCAGAATTCATATTTCATAGTTCAATTCGGCCCCATAGCTGTGTCTTTTGCTAGTTACCCCAGAACAGGGTTAGTCTGGGATTGAAATGCAGCCTGTGCTCGGTCTGATACTTTTATTCCCCTCATCCCCCCACAGATTTAGTCAATCTGAAAGTCAATTCTCTCTGCAATAACAGTTTGGGAAGGGTAACAATTGTGTATTATCAAGAATACATTTTTACTGCCAAGTTATTAACTCATTTGACCTAAAGGTTAATGCCACTAGAAAATATTGGTAGATGGAAGACTGAAGGACTAAATCATCTGATGTACAATAAAATCACATTTTTCTTCAATTGTAGGCAGAATTCCAAGGTAGGAAAGAAAGACAGAATGAATGAATGATGAAGGAATTCAACAGACTATTATGATATATTGTGCACCAGCAATTACTATTCTGTGTATAACTTCTACTGTATTATGTTGTGGTTGGTTTTGATGGCCTCTAAGCATTCCTATCCTACAAGGCACCTTTAGGAAATTTAGGAGACTAGGAGAATTCTGGGAGATTATTCCCACTACCAGAGAATGGACCAAAAAGCGAACAGGGGATGGACTAAGGGCAATGACGCATTACATAGTAGTAGATTTGATAATGTTAGCAATTGGTAAAATCTAAATAATTTTCAGCAATCGTGACTTAATTCAGTCATTCCAGGTTTGGGTGTCATGTGGTCAAAAATATCCCAAGCATGCATTTTCCAGCTTGAACCTCCCTATGGACGTAAAGAAGACTTTGTTTACCTGCCAGGTAAAAATCTCCATACTGTATGAGAAACTTAGTATCATTCTGACGTATCAATTTTTGACTCATTGACTAGGCGGCAATATTTGATGCCAAGAATATGCATTTGGCATCAGGCAGCACTTAAAACTATACCCTCACGGCAACATGACCTCACTGACGGTTAGCTTTAGGGTCGAGGACTCGAGGTCGAGGAGACCTTGTCAGCATGGCATGCCTTGAGTACAGTTAGCTAGATTGTTAACCTGTATTTAGAGTCTCTGAGTTACATTGAGGGTAGAACCCTCTTTTCAATGATGCAGAGATACAGTGCAAACAAATACAAATACATATGGTAGAGTGAACCCAGGTAAGTCTATGCAATTTGATGAGGTAAAAATGCCCTCGGTGACCAAAATTGCCACCTGTCCAAATGGCATGGAAATTCCCTTCAGGGGTGCGAGACTTGACTGGTATGAACAGCGTAACCCTGGCCTCGAAGGTGTGTCCTATGATAGTCAAGTTCGCCAGGGGGAGACGCAGATGTGCTGACATCCCTGACAAAACGCTCTCTTGTTATGTTCGCCTCTTTTTCTCTTGGTTGTGTGATGTCAAACTGAAAAGGAATCAAAGCAATCTGTCATGTCAGTGTAAACACCTTCTGGATGGTACGTGTGTGTGTGTGTGTGTGTGTGTGTGTGTGTTTTGGTTGGTGCTTGTGTCTGTTTGTATTTTGCTTGATGTGTTTGTCTGTTTGTATTTTGCTTGCTGTGTGTATTTCATTTATTTGCGATTGCATCAGCTTTTTTGTATGTTAAAGACAGATGAGAGAGAGAGAGAGAGAGAGAGAGAGAAAGAGAGAGAATATGTAACAGATTTTTGAATGCTTTGCACACATTATCGACCCCTGCCTTCACATAAGCAGACGTCTTCAAAAAGGGGCCCATCAAAACTCTTTTAATTAACATTTAGTGTGGAAAAAGACAAGTTTATCGTTAACATATTTCATGATGTTTTGTGGTGGTTGGTGGTTTGTAGCGCCCGCGATCGATGCATATCTTATTTTGACTGCGGTTTGTTTATTTATTTACAGCACCGCAACTTGTTACAGCGTGTTTTGAAAGCCCACAAAGAGGGGCAGGCGTACAGGCAATGGAAGGGCAGAAATGACTGATGATTGCCTCTCTATTTGCAGCCCGGGAGACGCGCTTTGATAAACAACTTAAGAGATCGATAGGCAGGCAAAAGGAAGGCGCACCTCTCCGAGGGGAATTCTTCAGTCGAATAAAGAGGCGGAGAGAGAGAGAGAGAGAGAGAGAGAGAGAGAGAGAGAGAGAGAGAGAGAGACAGAGAGAGAGAGAGAGAGAGATGGACAGACAGGCAGACTACTCTCAATACAGTACCAAGAGGTCAAGTAAAAGTTTGCTCAGATGCAGCCAAGGGTCAAGATGGCATTGGTACTGTAAACACACACACACACACACACACACACACACACACACACACACACACACACACACACACACACACACACACACACACACACACACACACACACACACACACACACACACACACACACACACACACACACACACACGCCACTATCTATCGTTTTCCTGTCAGTACACATCAGGCTTCTCTGGGCAGAAAAGGCAGGCATAGTGCGCAGGAAGAGAAGAGTTTTGAAAACAAACAGACATAGAGAGAGATAAGGATAACATTCGAATTGAAAGAGACAGGTAGAAAGGCAGACAAAAGAGTTGGAAATAGGTTGAGAAGAGAGAGAGAAGAGAGAAAACAAAGAATTTTACAGGTAATCTCTGTGTATTGAATGGGACTGTGTCTGGGTGTGTGAATTGGCTGCCAATGCTGGGAAGTTTGTCGGGTCGGATTAACGTACAGGCTAGATATGGCTGCAGCCTAGGGGCCACCATGTGCCAGGACCCCCAGATTGACCAAAAGTCCAAAATTGCATATTGTGACAAGATGCTAAATAAAATAAAAACATCTGTTTTGTCAAGCACAGTTTTAAATCTCTCCTCTCCACAGTTGATGAACATGTTATTCTAAATTGTTTGTAATTATGACACTGTCTATGTAATTTTGTTGCGAAATTTGCCTTCCAGGGGGGGCTACAGCAACCTGTAGCCTGGGGGCCCCGAGTCATCTTAATCTGGCCCTGGAAGTTTGTATCAGAGTAACAGTTGTCCAAAAACAACCAATCTGTCAGAACGTCACTCGAAATTTC
>NC_085862.1:57144153-57161653 GCF_034702125.1 Engraulis encrasicolus | reverse complement strand
GTCGGGTGTGGCGAAGGCAGTCTTTTTCTTGGAATCTGGGGTCAGCGGCACCTGCCAATAGCCCTTAGTGAGGTCAAGCGTGGTTAAGAATCTGGAGTGTCCTAGGGAGTCAATCAAATCATCAACCCGTGGCATTGGGTAAGCGTCAAACTCAGACACTTCGTTTAGCTTACGATAATCATTGCAAAATCGTACAGTCCCGTCTGGTTTAGGGACCAGTACAATGGGGCTTGCCCAGGCACTCTTAGATTCTTCTATCACCCCTAGCTTAAGCATTTTCCCTACCTCCTCCTGGATGGCCCTCTTGCGAGCCTCTGGCACTCGATAGGGACGCTGGTGTATCGTTTTGCCAGGCAGGGTGCGTATCTCATGTTGTACTGCATTGGTGTGTCCAGGTAAGGAGCAGAAGACGTCTTGGTTTCGATCAACAAGTTCCAGGGCCATCTGCCGTTGCTGTGGCGACAGGTCCGGACCCACTTGTACTTCTTCTCTTGCAGGATCCTTGGATTCTGTGGGGGGCAGACAGCTGAACAACGCCTCCCTGGCGTGCCACTTCTTTAAAAGATTAACATGATATATTTGTTCAGTTTTCCTCTTATCAGGTTGCCTCACCTTATAGTTCACCTCACCTATGCGTTCAATAATCTCGTAGGGGCCTTGCCAGGTCGCCAGGAACTTGCATTCCACAGTTGGCACCAAGACCAGCACTCTTTCTCCTGGCTGGAATTCTCTGGGTTGGGCAGGTCGATTATAGGATTTCTGCTGTTGTCGTTGGGCAGTTTCCATGTGTTCTCTTACAATTGGGTAGACAGCCTTCATCCTGTCCCTCATGGCACCAACATGCTCGATCAGGGTCCGCTGTCTGCATGGCTGCTCCTCCCAGGCTTCCTTAGCGATGTCCAGGAGCCCTCGTGGTCTGTAAGAAAGCAAGAGCTCAAAAGGTGAAAATCCAGTAGACGACTGAGGCACCTCTCTTATCGCAAACAGAAGGTATGGCAAGAGCTGGTCCCAGTTGCGCCCATCTTCTTCAATCACCTTTCGTAGCATGGATTTAAGTGTTTTGTTAAAACGCTCAACCAGCCCATCAGTCTGAGGGTGGTAGACTGACGTCCTAAGCTGTTTGATCTTGAGCAGGTTGCATAGGTCTTTCATCACCCTGGACATGAAAGGGCTGCCCTGGTCTGTGAGGATCTCTTTTGGGATTCCTAAGCTAGTTGAGAGGAGGAACAGCTCCTTGGCTATTTGCTTGGAGGTGGCTTTTCTCAGCGGGATGGCCTCTGGGTATCGGGTCGCATAGTCCAGAATTACCAGAATATACTGATGCCCCCGGGAACTTTTTGGCAACGGCCCAACAATGTCAAGTCCAATTCTCTCAAACGGGGTCTCAATTATTGGCAGGGGGATTAGTGGGTTCCTGTAGGAGGGCTTGGGCGCTTTCTGCTGACACTCAGGGCAACTTCGACAGTAATTTTCAATCTCCTTATGAACTCCTGGCCAAAAGAAGCGTTTCAGAATTCTTTCCTTGGTTTTGTCTACCCCAAGGTGAGCACCTAGAGGGTGCGTATGTGCTAGACTAAGCACAGTGGCCCTGTGGGGTTGTGGCACAAGCAGCAACTCAAGCACCTCATCATTCTCCTTGACTACTTGATATACCAGCCCCCGCTTCACTGCAAAGTGGGGGTAGGGAGGGCTTGTCCTACCTCCTATTACTACTCCCTCTAACACCTGCACATTTTTGAGGGCATTGGCAAGGGTGGGGTCCTGTAACTGAGCAGTACCATACTGGCCTGTGAGAAGTGGGTGCTCTCCGGTGCTTTGGTGGTCCTCCTCACTGGGACTGGAAGGACTTCCTGGTTCCACGTTCTCTTCTCCGGACTCTGGACCGCTCTCTGTATCAGCCAGGTTGCCTGCTATCCCTGCGAGTGCAGAAGGGGTGATCAGTGACTCTGATGGTTGTACTGGTGTATTACGCTTACCAGTCTTACCTCTCTGTCTGGGAGGGGCCCGGTGTAGCCGTTCTTGTGTCTCCCGCCACAATGGGTGGAAGGCTGGACAGTCTCGTCCGATAAGCACTGGTACGGGGAGAGAGTCGACCACACCAGCCGTTGTGTGTATGGCTCCTCGGGTGGTGGTCACTGTGAGTTCAGCCATTGGGTAGTTCCTGGTGTCTCCATGAACACACGAGACAGGGAGAACCCGGTCCGCCGTCAGGCTTGAGGGATCCACTAGATTCTTCCGCACCAGCGTGACCCTACTACCAGAGTCGAGCAATGCCTCCACATCATGATGATTCACTGTCACTGGGCACACGGGAGGCTGATCGGGGGCAACCTCTGTTACCCCCACGAGAGATGCGAAAAGATGGGAGGTTGGCGAACTCGAGGACCCTGCAGTGGGCATGGGCTCATCTGAGGGTTTTCCGCACTGCCAGGAGATGTGTCCCATCTCACCACATCGGAAACATTGTAGAGTTTCCCCATCTCGCCGGCCTCTTCCTGGTGTCGGCTGGCTAGATCCGGTGGTGGCTGAGTGGGAGACTTTTGGGCTTTTTGGACGGCCTCCCGCCGATGGGAGTGGGGTTGCACTCCTAGGCTCCTTCCTAGAAGCGCGGAGCATCTCGGTCGTGGCTTGATACTTCTCCACCGCCTCCACAGTGAGTTCGGCTGTAGTAAGGGCCTGTTGGCTGATGATGCGCTTCGCCTCATATGGCAGGGCCCTTATGTAGTGATCTACCACCACCGACTCCACTATAGCTGTCGTTGTATTCTTGTCTGGATCCAGCCATTGTCTCGCTATGCGGGCGAGTTCATGCATTTGTGCACGGGGGGGCTGGTCTGGCTGGAAGGACCAGCTGTGGAATCGCTGGGCCATCCCGAATTTAGTAAGCCCACTTCTGCTCAGTATCTCCGTCTTCAAGGCCTCGTAGTCGGACGCCTTATCGGGTGGCAGGTCCTGGACCGCGTTCAGTGCTTGTCCGGTTAGGAAGGGGGCTAGCAGGCCTACCCACTGTGCCTTGGGCCATGCTTCTCTTGTGGCTGTGACTTCAAACGTGTGCAGGAATGCCTCTACATCGTCTGTGGGGCCCATCTTGGCTAAAAAGTTGCTTGCCTTTATTGGCCGAATATCCCGGGCGGCCATTTGTTTTTGCATTTTTAACTCTTCTGTTTTGAGAAGGTTTGCTCTCTTTTGTTCCTCCAGCAGTGCTGCACTTGCTTGTGCCTGAGCCTGCTGGCTGGTAATAAGGGCTCTTAAAAGTTCTTCCATTTTGGTGGTTGGGGACACTATGGTCAATTTGGAGAGAAGGGTGGCTAACTGTACAGTGTCCTCTTCAATCATGCACTATGAATGTTTGAACTGCCCGCGTCCTCCACCATATGTGATACCATGAGAGGCTGGTTATCAGCGAGGCAGCTCAAAGTAGTGCAAGGACACAAGTTTTCAAAATGAAATGTAAATTTTAATTTGTACTGGGAGAGTTAACAATAGAAAGGGGGGGTGGTGACTCAGAATCAAACGTTCAACTAAAGCTTCTTCTTTTAAAGTCCAACATAAACAAGGCCCGTGGCTCTTTAAAGGAAACTAAAAAGTCTTGTCTTGTCTTAATCAGTTGTCTCAACAGAAATCCTCTTCACATTGGCATCAACAGAAAATCCTCTTCACAAGGGCATCAACAACAGTCACTCACAACTTTTCTCCTTTGGTAGTCGTCTTCAGGTAAGTACATTCCTTTAAGCTCTCCAGGTAAGTATTTGTCTCTGATTCACAGAAGTCCACAACTGAAGTCCATCTCAAAGATTTCTCTCTTCAAGGAGAGTGCAGCCATGAGCTCCCCAAGCACCACACTGAATCACAGGCAGAGTCAATCTTCTTTTGCCTGCAGCTGCTCAGCTGCAATCATTAGCCACACCTGTGCTGAGGTGGCTTGTGCAGAGGTGCGCAGTCCCCAACTGCACCAGCAGATGGAGCCATACCTGGCTGCGGCCCGAGCCATCTCCGGGGGATGTAGCGCCCCTCCAGGACACAGCCTCTCATGACATCACAGTATATATATATATATATATATATATATATATATATATATATATATATATATATATATATATATATATTGGCATTACATGTAGGCTAAAGCTCATTGTTGTGCAAAAGAATTACCTTCACTGTGAATATCTGTTAGCACTTTGTGAAAACTACCTATAAAATATCTCTCATCTACCCAGACCCCAACGGACGACGGTGTCAGATGCATGTTTTATTTCATATGCTTTACACGCCTAAAAGTGGACTGATTGGCTGACTGATCTATCATAGCCTGAAAAGTCAACGTTGGAAGTGTGGACGAAGGGTAACTTCCACTACAGGAAGCTTCTCAGTAGGCCATTTGAGAGCAGCAAAATATAGCCTAACCAGTAAAAAATAATAACTAAAAAAGTCACAGAAGCTAAGGTCATTAAGGAAACTTGAATGAATTTATTTAATTCGCTCCTGACGTACCATATTATGAATGTATTTTATTCAGCTCATCACAGCTGGCTTGCCAGCTCTGGAACATTAACATATGTATAGCACATTCCAATTGTTTTTTTGCTGATCCATGTCATAGCTCATTATCACACAGTTAATACCTACAGGTCTGGCGACAACAGGGCAAAGAACAATAACTGTGTGAGCACAGCAGAAGCAACCAGACTAACGAAAGTCAGTATTTCATGTCGGTGGAACTGATCAAATCGATTTCACCCAAAGCAAAGCAGAGCGAATTTCAGAAGTTAAAAGACAGTTACCCCTCTATGGTACAGTGTCGTCTTAAGGTAATACCGGCAGTACATCTTCAAGATTTTTTGTCAATGATCAGCCTGAATAATAGAATTAAATAGCAAGGGTTGAAAGATGCAAGGTGAAAATAACAACAAAGTTATGAACATGAAACAAAGGTGGATGGATACTATACACACATATAATAAACGTCAATTACAAGTAGCCCAGGGAAAGGAAAATGGTATACAATACAATACAATACAATATATTTTATTTGTCATTGTGACAAGCACAACGAAATTGTGCATTCCTTGTTGAAGCAAAAATAAATATAAATAAAAATAAAATAAAAAATGGAATAAAAAGAATGGTATGTATATAAAAACTATGCTATTGGTGCTTAGTTCTGTGATGGCCGCTGTATAGAAACTGTTTTTCAGTCTGTTTGTCCTTGTCTTCATGGACCCGAATCTCCTGCCCGATGGCAGCAATTCAAAAAGACTGTGACCTGGGTGGAATGTGTCTCTCAGAATGAACTTGGCCTTTTTTAGGCAGCGGATGCTGTGTAGGCCCTCCAAAGATGGAAGAGGGCAGCCAATGATGTTCTCTGCAGCCTTTATGACCCCCTGGAGCTCTTTCCTCTTTGCCACAGTGCAGCCTGGGAACCACACACTAAGACAATATGTCAATATGCTCTCCACTGAGCAGCGGTAGAAGGACACAAGCAGCTTCTGACAGGGGCATACAGGGTCAGGGTCAATAATGATATGCCACTTTGAGGTAGGCATTGCATAATATACTGCAATTGTTGCACTGTGATAGGCAGAAAGACACATCTGTATACTGTAATGACGTTAATCAACAGCAAAAGTGAGGTGTCAAAACCAGACTTGACATTGGCCAATTTGCAGGCACTGTAGTGCTTCCTGCTTATTGGCTCTAGATGTGTTAGTTGTTACTAATCATAGACTCAGCAGTGGATCTTGTTTTTGTTCACACAGAAGTACTTTCTATTAGTCTGGGAAATCGCATGCTGCCTTGTTTAATCGTCCTAATCTGAAAGACAACATGGAAACCCTCGTTGAAATCTTCTATACTATATCTATGTCTACACAATATATGCAGAGGTGCTTCTTGTCACCAGGCTAGGCAGGCAGCCGCTTTGGGCCCCCACGCCCCTGGATGGTGAATAACAGTTCACACTTTGCAATAGTAGTGGAAAATATCTTTCAAATGTTCACTCCTTTGGATTTTCACTTGGGGCCCCAGCTGAACCTAGAGTCGCCTCTGAATACATGTCTGTATTCTTAAGTATACGCATAATTACGTATCGCATAATACACTTTCTATGCTATTCCTTAGCTACGACAGTGTTGCCGAGTCTTGAATTTACACAACCTCAGATGTGGTGTATGGCCAGATGCACTAAGGCAGTGGTTCTCAACTGGAACAGTCTTGGAACCCACCATTTTCCACTCTCATTCGGTCGCGACCCAATTTTTTTAGCGTTCAAGTCAATTCAATGCAATTCTCAAAATGTAACCAAGACTCGAATGACTGGTTGCACGCTATCCATCTCGCATAAACATTCAGATTATATCTATGGTGATAGATGACACGGAGTTCACTAGCCTATCAAAAGAAAAATGTAAATTGTTGCAGGAAAAGTTGGATTTTTTAGTTTTTAGAATTACATTTTTTTTTACACCAAGGCTCCGCGACCCACTAATGATCCCTCCGCGACCCACTTTTGGGTAGCGACCCACCAGTTGAGAAACACTGCACTAAGGAACATTAAGGGTGGGTTGTAACATCGTGGTTTAAACTTTAAGCTAAAATCGAATGCGGTATACAGGCTTTTCATGTTGCACCATAACTTAATACTAGTTACAATTTTTCCACTAATCGTTGGTGAAATCTAAACCATGACTAATCTTGAGAGTCTGTTGCACCAGTGATTTTAACCCAAGGGCACTTAATATGAAACCATCCTTTGAGGAGGTTTAAGTTAGAGATATTCTGTTCATATGAGCCTATGTTGAGTGCACTTTTTTATACCACTTCACTTAAAAGGAGATTTCAATCTTTTCTCTTGGATGTCTAAAGACCACGCACTAATATGTAATGCCATGCACAAGACATATACATGTTTAAACATAGGCTATCACACATAGGCCAGTCCAGAGACCTTTGAACGCCACTACTAATCCAGTGTGTCATTGTTTGTTTGAATACAGTCAATTTTTGTTGTATGTTGTGTTTATTTAGGCCTACATTTGGTCATAAGCATTAGAACATGTTTGGAACCTTTCTTTTCAACCTTAAGCTGGGCTTACACTGTGCGACTTTTGGAGAGTCGGGCCAATTTCTTGCTCAATCGCAGGTCAATCGTGAGTCTCGCATCGTGCAGTGTACATGGGGTAACGACAAGCGATTTCGCCTCACGATCGTGCAATCGCAGGGTCGCAAGAAAATCAAAACGGTTTGAAATTCTGGTCGTGGCTCGTGCGTAAATCGCACAGTTAAAGCAGAGCTACGACCCGATTTGACACTTCACATGCACAAATTAATAGGGCCCTGCGATTTGCTGTTGAGCGCGACTTCATCTCCACCTCAGGTGCGCATGTTCCCTCCTCTGCAGAACGTGGAAACATGCCTGTCGCGTCGTACGGTGGAAGCATTTCGCTCGCATCCGACTGTTGGCTCGCGCAGTGTGAGGTCGTGAGTCGTGAGCTGAGAACTTTTAAACAGTGAAATTCCATCGTGCAGTGTGAGTAGAAGCTTAAGACCCACGAGTGAAAATATCGCACAGTGTATGCCCGGCTTTTGTGTTTAGAGTTTGTTTAAGGATTACGGAGAAAGTGCCGCACTTCGGATGAGGTGAAACCCTGCCCTGGAGGACTCAACCCTCTGATTGCGATTGAGTTCTCCCCACGCTGACCCCAGAGACGCCAGAAAGGATCATTCATAAAAAACTGGACTGTACTGGCAGCACTCCAGAGCATCTCGCCGGCCAAGAGAGCACTAACTCTGCATGTGTTTGACTCCTGAGGGGCTGCAGAAGCATCATATCACTCGGTGTGTGATATGATCATCTCTCTCTCATCTCTTATCTTTTTACTTTCATCACTTTTTCCTCTCTCTCTCTCTGTTTCTCATTTGGATGTCTGCCTGCTGCTGTCAGTAAATTTCTGTCTGTTCTACTACACCACTTCTGTTGTCTTCTGTCATCTCTGATATCTACAGATGGCCTGAACGCCAGCTGTACATGACCTTGCTGACTCTTCAAGGGGGTCACTCAGGATGTTTCAGCCAATTAACAAGAAACTGCCCCTTTGTCTAAAGATTTACTTTGTAATCATATCAAGAGCTCATACCCAACATTCTTTGTACATCTATTTTCAAAAAACATCAAATGATCTATTTTTAAAAAACATTACATTTAGTTGTGGGCCGTTATCGGCGTTAACGTGCTGCGATAATGTGAGACTCTTATCGCGCGATAAAGAAAATATCGCACGTTAATCTATTCTCAAAATATAGGTTTGGAGTTAGGGTATGCACATCACCATAGCGTTTAATTGACACACGCTTTCAGACTGCGCTCCAGTCGTTTCTCCTCTCCACCTGTTGCTTCAGCGGACCTACTAAATATGAAGTGTTTGCATGCTGAAAACATTTACTTTGGTTTAAAGATTATTTTACAAATAGGCATCAATGTGTCTCCTGTGATGGTCTAACATCAGGAAGAGCTCAAATTAAAATTGGCGTTCCACAAGGTTCCATTTTGGGGCCATTATTGTTCACCATCTACATAAATGATATCTGTGCATATGTAGATGCAAATGTTCATCTGTATGCAGATGACACTATTTTATACTGCTATGCCCCATCTCCTTCTGAGGCATTAGCAAAACTTCAAGTAGCTTTCATAAAAATTCAGGAAAATCTTCTCAAGCTACACCTGGTATTGAACTCAAACAAAACCAAATACATGTTATTTACAAATTATCGCACTCAAATCTTGCCTCAAATAAGTACTTTACAGGGACAGGTATTAGAAAGAGTGTCAAGTTACAAATATTTAGGCTTTCTAGTGGATGAAGACCTAACTTTTAATTCTCATGTGAACAATTTGGTGCGTAAATTAAAAATAAAGTTGGGATTTTATTACAGAAATAAGGCATTTTTTAATGTTAGAGCCAGAAAGGAGCTAGTCACTTCTACATTTGTCTCTGTATTAGACTATGGTGACATTATATGCATGCTTCTAAATCTGTGCTACGGGCTCTAGATTCTGTTTATCACACAGCATTACGCTTTATTACTGGTGCCAAATACTCAACCCATCATTGTGACCTTTATAGTCTGTCAGGTTGCCACCCACTGTCAGTACGTAGGCAGCTTCATTGGCTTACTTTTATTTACAAAGCAGTCATTGGTCTGCTTCCCTCTTACTTGTCATTGTTTTATTCCTCAAAAAATAGATATAATCTTCGATCAAAGGATATTATTGTCTTTAACCCACCTACCCCTAGAACCAACCTTGGGAAATTAGCATTTCAATACAATGCCCCCTCAACCTGGAATGAACTTCAGAAACAGCTAGGACTAGACGTCTTCATTCCACTGTCTGATTTTAAGGCACGTATTGCGGACATCTTGCAGTATCAGTGTGAGTGTTTTTGAGGTTTTGTAGTGGAAAAAAAAAACAAAACAAAAAAAAAAACAGCGTAGCATGTCTTATTTTCATCCTGTAAGTGTCTGCATTGGTCTATGCTTCTTGTTAAGTTCTGTCCTTGTTGTGTATTTTATTGATGAGCGCTGTTTGTCTTGCTTGCATGTTTTTGTTATGTCCTGCATGTTTCTCTATGGTAATGTCTTGCATGTTTTTATGTTTCAATCTTTTATGCTTTGCTGTCTGGATATGTTGTCTTTGTGACTTGTTTGTTTCTGTCTGTACTGTGTGTCGTATGGAGTGCGTTTTGCGTCTTTGCTGCTCTTTTGGCTAGGGCACACTTGAAAAAGAGGCAACTGCCTCAATGTGTTTTTACCCTAGTAAAATAAAGGAGAAATAAAAAAAATAATAATAATAATCCCTCTGCCGTGGTATGTGTTGTTTGAGTGCTTTTTCACAAGTGGTAGACTAAAGAGACGTTATTGTTTGAGGTGAAGCATAGAGAGACATTATTGTGTGTGAGGCTACCAGCCTGACATATCCTACATTTCCTCACGCATTGCATGGAACACATAGTCTAAACAACTTCCAGAAATCTTGCCTGTGCCATAATTGCAAAACATTCCGTGTGATATGCATTTTGAAGATTTTGAACTGTCAATATCTAGCCTACTCTCACTGAATGTTGGTGTTGCAATTGCGCACATTTGCGACTCAGTGAGATATTCTCAATCTCATGTCAAACGGTCATAATCCTCGCGGTTGCCGCGCTTGATTTTTTTTCTGCAAACTGAATTCATTTCGAGTTGTAACTCCTCAGGTTTAGGCCAAATCGCTGTGTGCCAGTGCTGTTGGTTCTAGATAGCCAGTAGCCTGGCCAAAAATACTGAATTAAACCAAGATAACGCAAAACACGCCCACTCAATGCAAAAGCGTGTGCTCAAGTTGGGTCTCCTAAGGGGGCGTTGTCCCCTACTTCTTCTCTTTTTGAGGTGTTTGCGCAAGGCGTGCGCTACCGCCATCTACAGCGCTAAGGGGACTTCATTGATTCTCAACCTCAGGACTCCGAAGGTCTCCAAACCAAAGGTCTCCTAAAGGGGCGTTCACCCGTCATAAAGTGGATACCGGAAAAGAAACAAAATGACGCTTCTTGTTAGATCCACCTTCTTTGGCCTGGCTCTGCTGAGGGCTGCTGTGACTACTGCGCGCAGAGCTCTTCCCTCTCTTAAAGGAGCCGCTGCTCTTTTTACCAGTCAGTGGCAGATTCTCTCTCTCTCTCCATTAGAAATGCTGAATTGTTAAGGTAATTTTGTTTAAATAATGAAATATTTTAATAATAATAATTAAATTAATTTTTAATTTAACAGTTTAATCACAGTGAGATTAATCTAGATTTAAAAAAGTAATCTATGCCCACCCCTAATTACATTACATTACATTACATTAGTATTTAGCAGACGCCTTTGTTCAAAGCGACTTACAAGGAGCAAAGAGTAAAGAGGATAATGCATTAAAAAGTAGCAAAAGTGAACAAAGACCTCAAGGTGCAGTGTACAGTTGCAACACTGACAACACAATAGAAGCAACATTAAATAATAGGAAGGTAACAATTGGATAATAAGCAAGACATCTAGGCGCAGTGTACAGTTGCAACGCTGGCAACAATGTCCAACACAATGATAAAGCAAAATAAGTAAAGGATTTAAACATCAAACTAATGTGTGTTTTTATTAGTGATGTCAACAATAATCGATTCGGCAATGCAATGCGATGCAATGTGGGGCATGGACGATCCAATTCAATGCTGCAAGTTCCAGAATCGATTCGGCAATTTTTTTTAAGTTTCAATTACTTCCGTGGATATTTCAGGAGCAAATGAATGTTAAATGAAATAAAATCACTTCAAAGCATTGAAAATTGCAAGACTTACACAGAAAACAACTAATAAAATGTAGCTCAGTATCTACTTGTATTGCCTCATCATGACTGATGAAACATTTGCATGAATTGCAATGCATAGTAGAATTTAATCAAATCGAATCGAATAGCTACCTACCGAATCGGAATCAAATCGCACCACTAGTTTTTTATGCTTTTCTGTTCATATGATTGGAATAACTGTTTTGTTGTTTGTGACTGATGAGAAAAAAGAAACCCAGATAATTGAGAGTGTCATTGGTCAATACTACCTTAAAATCAACCTTTAAAAAAGTTTTATGAAAAATCTGTTTAAATGACGTTCAGAGATTGTCTTAGATTTTTGTAGATTGTTGGGTTCTTGTCTCAGCTCATGAGGGTGGCCCCAAAATATGTTTCATTCTACTCTGTCTCTGGCCCTGCTATGGCCAACCGGTAGGGCACTCGCCTGTCATGCGACTGACCTGGGTTCGATTCTCGGCCTGGGTCCTTTGCCGACCCCTCCCTGTCTCTCCCAATTCGCTTCCTGTCCACCTCTCACACTGTCCTATCAAATAAAGTATAAAAGACAAAAAAACCCTAAACATCCATTCTGTTCTGCCTCAGCCAGCTTATCAGAAATAGACGTGTTACCACAAGTGCATCCCGTGTGTTGGTCCAATACCTTTTCTTGGTAAATTGTGGAGGGCAGCACTGTACAAAAGCAGTTTTGTGACATGACCAGCCTTTTGCGAAGTAAGTAGCTTTCCTGCGGTTGTGACATATTTGTTTTGCTAAACAACAAACCGCTAAGCCCTCCTTAACCCTTTCCCGTCAATAAAGCAAGGTTTCTGCAGCTTCACTTTTGCAGAATACAGCAAAACAAGCAAGGATAGAGGCAACATTGTGCCACACCAAAACCACACCTAACCCTAAGATGTCACAGGGCGTTGTAGAGCACGAGTTAACAGTCAAAAGAGTGGTGCATTCATGTGTATTCATTCTCATGATTTCATGTTGAGCAGCAACATGCCAACGTGTCTGCATGTTTACGATTGGCAACAAGATTGTTGGTTGCGATTCTCTTAAAGCGTGCGGAACACTCCATCCTCAAAATCAGATATGGTTTGAAAGTTGTGTAGTTTGAGTCCTGCTTTAATTGACTAAGTAAATTGGTGTGTGTGCATTCGTGTGTGTGTGTGTGTAACTGGAGACAGTGGGATGACCAGCGTATGCACGTCAGCAGAGGAGTTAATATAGCCTGCAGCAGCCATGCAGAGGGCTGCTGCTATTAATGGAGGCTAGTGTTAATTAAAAGGCTGTGTTAATTAGCAGAGAAAAATAATCTCCTGCTGTAACTAGCTTATCTTCCCTACTGCCCCACCTACAGGCAACAGAACACCCAAGTAAGATCTACACGAAACCCTACCCCACATATGCCCACGCACACACGCATGGACGCACACACTCAAACACACACACACACACACACACACACACACACACACACACACACACACACACACACACACACACACACACGTGGACGATAGTGTGTGTGTGTGTGTGTGTGCGTATGGGTGTGTGTGTGTGTGTGTGTGTGTGTGTGTGTGTGTGTGTGTGTGTGTGTGTGCGTATGGGTGTGTGGGTCTTTCAGTCTCTCTGTTCTTTGAGTGTATTCACTGCAGTCTACATATCGCCTCTTGGCAGTCTATTCAATTTTGGTTAGACGTGGCCCCAGTACTTTTAATTGCTGGCTAAATTAAGTTTTCCGACTCTGAATTTTTTTGGCCATCATTCTGCCCTCAGTCGACATGATTTGGCTCTATGTCATGTCGGTTGAATAGCGATAATGGTTTTGGACATGAGCTTGCAAGTCTATGGGTGTCAAGTGAAATGTCATGACAATCATTTATATTGATATGTCTTGCATATCTATATTTATGTAATTTGATAAATTAGGGCGCACAATATGATATGAGGGCAACAACAAGTTTGCCACAGATTCAGAGCTAAATTCATGCCATGATAATCATCCTACTGGACTGTGTTTCGTGCATGATGATAAGATTTGTTTTTATGATGTCTTGGCTTGTTAATGCAAAATATAAATTGCCACCTGAAAAATCCTTCTGGCAATGACAAATGTTATCAGTTTATTTAGTCCTCCTTATTTGATAATTTGTTTATTTTGTCTTGACACCTTACAAGTATAGGCTACATTAATTGCATAGGTAGTTGCACTAATAATGTCATGACTGAAAGCATGTAATCACATAGTGAATAAATTGTAGTAGATGTTGTTAAATATTGGGTGACGTATTATAAATTGATTAGTGGTTGTGTTTTGGTGTAGGAGTTTTGTCAGTCAGTGGAGGGATTGTAAACAAACAAACAGAGATGCGTTGAACTCAAGCTAGTTTGAAAAATTGTGATGTCATTCATGGTTAGACAGTCTCCTTTGTGATTGGCTGCAGCTCGATCCTTCTTAGCCTATCATAATGGCCCGTTTCACGGCAGTAGACGGACCAAATCATATAATCATCAGAGATGTCAGGGTTGTTGACAACGTACATCGGAGCGAAGAAGAAAGAAAGAAAGAAGAAGAAATTTGAACCCAGAAATTGGAAGCAGAAAAACTGCAGAATGGCTTCACCGAGTCCATCGAAGCGAGTCAAGGACGAGTTCGAGGAAGTCCAAGGTTATCTGCACGACGTGTCTTTCGGTTAAAGTCTCGAAAAGAAGCACTCAATATTTTGAACCCACACTACAAACCGGAGACGAGCAGTATAGGCGAGTGGTCTGCTTTTCCCTGGAAAAGCGTGTGCTGTTTCAACAGACCGTAGACACGCATAGCGGTCGGTGAAACTGGTGGACTGCCGAAAGTCGATGAGTAGGCTAAGTGCTTTTGCCCTGATTAATTTGCAATATAACAACTTTTTTTTTCAAGATCCAGTTGCTAAAATCTTGTACTTGTGTTTAAGGTAATGGTGACGCAGACGGATTCGATGTAAAGGTGACGGCACGGACACGCATGGAGCCTGCGGAGTCGCTGACCTTCCGCCACAAGAAGGCTGAAATCAATCAGTGGAAGACGGTGGCAGAAGTTTTAGTAAGGAGAAGTTAGGAGTCAGGCAGCGGGTACGTTTTGTTATTTGTTTGTGTGTGTGCGTTTATGAAGTCGTCGCATCTGCAGTATGTGGTTTTGTTTAGTACATTATACGGAGGTTTAATTATGACGCTACTGTTTGCAATCTACAGGTGGGCCAAATCAACTTAAATATTCTGCAAGAGACAGCCAGCTGTGTGGTGCCTTTGAACAGGATCCCTACAGAGCTCAAAGTATTTGAAGCTTGTGACCCCACAGGCCAAACTTCGCTGAGTGTGTGGGAGCGACTCGTGACCGAAGTTATCGAGGGACGCTCGTACAGGTTTACCGGGTTGTCTACCAGGAGAGAAGGCTAACGCACCGTGTTGAATTGCACTCCGAGCACGGCTGTGGCGACAGTTCCGCAGGTTGGCCAGCCTTCTACCGTCAACACTCCTGTCGGAGCGGAGTCCACCGTTCAATGAGTGTTAGGTGTTGTTTGGAGATACAGTGAGGAGAATAAGTATTTGATCCCTTGCTGATTTTGTTGGTTTGCCCACTAATAAAGACATGAGCAGTATTTAATGTTAATGATAATGTGTATTCTAATATGGAGAGACAGAATATCAAAAAGAAAATGCAGAAATTAACTCTAAAGAATATATAATAATTGATTTATATTTAATTGAGGGAAATAAGTATTTGATCCCCTGCCAACTATTAAGAGTTCTGATCCCGCAGATCAAATGGCACTTCCAATCAACTTGTTATCTGAATTGAACACACCTGTTAATAGTAACCTACACAAAAGACATATTGAATCTGCAGAATCAGTCCATAGAATCAGTCAATCAATCAAACTAAACTCGCCAACATGGGACAGACCAAAAAGCTGTCAAAGGATGTCAGGGAAAAGATTTTAGAACTCAACAAGACTGAAATGGGATATCCTGGATATTAAAGAGCAAACTGTTGGTGTATTTCTTCCCAATTTTAGGACATACAAAATGATCATCAATCATCAATCTTAGGCCTGTCTCTGGTTCCATACAAGATTTGACCTTGTGGGAATTTAATAACCAGAAAAAAGGAGATAAAGCACCTTAAAATTGTATGGGAGGAGCTAGGAAATGATCTCAAGGCAGCTGGGACCTATATCACTAAGAAAACTATTGGAAACACTTGATACCACAGCGGATTAAAATCCTGCAGTGCATGTATGGTACCCCGGCTTCAGAAGGAACCTGTTCAGGCTCATCTGAGGTTTGCCAATGAACATCAAACTGGATTAGGATATGATTGGGAGGTGCTGGAATCAGATGACACCAAAATCAAACTGTTTGACATTAACACAACTCGATGTGTTTGGAGGAAGAGAAATGCTGCCTATGATCCCAAGAACAACATCTTCTCCAACATCATAAATGAAAGTGGTAACATAATGTTTTGAGGTTGTTTGTCTGGCCAAGACACAGGACAACTTAACATCGTCAAGAAATGGATGGAGGGAGACATGTAAACGTACAATGCTGCATGCCAACCTCTTTCCCACCACCACTAGACTGAAGGTGGGTCATGGATTGGCGTCCCAATATGATAATAATCCATAACATACAGCCCAAGCAACGAAGGAGTAGCTCAAGCAGAAGCACATTAAGGTCATGAAGTGGCCTAGACAGTTTCCAAACATTAACCCTATAATAATCCTGTGAAGGGAACAGAAGCTCCCATTTGGCAAGCTGCAGTCATACAACTTAAGTGATTTAGAGATGATCTGCATAGAAAAGTGGACAAAAATCCTTTCTAATATATCCACAAACATTGTCATTGACTGAAAGAAACATCTGACCTCTGTATGAGAAAACAAGGACTTTGCCACCAAGTATTTTGTCTTCTTTGACTAGAGGGGTCAAATACTTATTTTCCTCAATGGAATACAAATCAATTAAAATATATTCTTCAAAGTTATTTTCTGGATTTTCTTTTTGATATTCTGTCTCTCTATATTAGAATACATTTTATCATTAATATTATAGAATGATCATGTCTTTATTAGTGGGCAAACCAACAAAATCAGCAAGGGATCAAATACTTATTCTCCTCACTGTAGGTAGCTGGAAATAGCTATGTTTGTGTACTTTTGGAGAAGAAATGAGACAAGATGGCAGGTGATAATAAATCAATGCATATGAAAAGAGAGGACACAGAAAAAGTGAAAAAATAGGATGAACACTGTCCAGAGATATGTGGCTGTACAGAATTGTGCTCGAGCATTGAAAGGAATGATGAATTATTGACCTTTTTCCCTTTTTTATTTAACCGGCCCATTTTTTTTAACCGGCCCATGTGTATATCTTTGACTCTTTTTTTTACAACTGTGTGCAATAACTGTGTATTTTTAGTTTTGTTTTAACTTTGTCTTTTTTCAGGAACATCAAACCTGTCAAGGGACAAAAGATGGAAATTAGCCTCTTGGCTACAATCTTGTATATTTAGCATTTTTGTTTAAATGCTGGCAAATGCTGTCCCTTTCTTAAATAAGTAAACTTGTAAACTTGTAACCTGATAAGGTGGCCCAATTTAGCTGAAGCTGCTCACTCAAAAACATTGTCACATCAAAAGTTTAAAGACTTGTCGGGCCTAAATAATTATGTTTTATGATATCATTCCAACAATGATGGAATGTACTAGCTATTAATTATATATGTACATTTAAAATGAATAGATGTTATTTCATTATCTTCCCAAGAGATACCAAAAAGCGGCCCAGTTTACCTTATGTCACCCTAATCAACTGATAATCTGGATTGATGTTTTGTACCAACTAGCATTGTTGAGGTGGTCAGACATTCCAGATTATGGCATTTGGCATGTGTGACCTCAATGATTCTGAGGCCAATTCACACATCTGAGGGTGTTAAAAAGTAGAGTGTCGAGGGTCTTAAAGTAGTGGCACACAGATTCAGCAGGAGGCACGAGATGTCATTCATCTAATAGAAGACCCTGGAGTTCTCATTTTCTCAAGGAAAGTTCTTGTATTAGATGATTTACCTCTTAACTTAACCGTAACTTATCCTGAA
>NC_085862.1:57129153-57139153 GCF_034702125.1 Engraulis encrasicolus | reverse complement strand
CCAAAAAGCAAATGCCATTTCATTCCTTGGAGTAGAACACGCCTGCTGCTTGTAAGTAGTTGTCATAGCAATACCAGTCAGGGGGGCATGGGAGTCCTAATGTAACCCTCCTACACACACACACACACACACACACACACACACACACTCACACGCACACACACACACACACACACACACACACACACACACACACACACACACACACACACACACACACACACACACACACACACACACACACACACACACATGTGCGCGCGCGTGCGTGTAGACGCCCTGCAGTCTCTCTGCAATGGTTTTACATTTCAATTAGCAGGAAGTGGTTATGTAATGCAGCAAATTAACGAGTGGCTTGCCCCATACGACGAGGTGGCCTACTGGCATGATGTAAGCTTTAAGCATGATGTAACATTGCACCAGGGTTGGGTGTCTGTGTGTCTTATCTGTGTTACAGGGTAACTGAAAGGACGCTGTGCAACCAAAACATATACTGTATATCAATTTCACATGCTTATGTGGATGTTAACCTAGCAAACTGGACGAACCCTTGGTGCATGGCAGGTTGGTCTAGTGTTGCACCAGAGGAGATAGTGGTGTTGTATGGGCCAGGAAACTGTCCTCCAATCACAAAGCCCTATCTGTATGGCAAGTTTTTCTTTAAAAATAAATAAAAATCTGTATAGCAAGTTGGTTCGGGTTTGACATGGTGACATGGCTAGCCTATTACGTGCTGTTAAGGAGTTTGAATGCCAACAGCCTTGCATATGGTGTGACCCCAGACTATTAACTTCACAGTGTGGTTTTCCAGGCGATATGGATGTGTGTTGCATTCAGGAAGACTAAGGAAGCTTTCGCATATTGGTCCATAAAAGTGTGATAAAGGCAGTTAGAGTTGGATAAGGGTGATGATGTGTGTTGAGTGTGTGCCATCCATGCTGCAACTAATCTCAAACCGACTGACATGCTCACTCCAAAAATCTGAGCCATCGGGAACTGGAATGTTGCTTTGCGATGCAAACTGAGAGGTAAAGTACTTTGGTTTTTTTGTAAACTGTGATAATGTAGATGTCAGAGGGTTCATCTGAGTGACAAGTGGCCACATGCAGAGTACATGAGCTGTCCTCTGTTAAGCACTTTAGTTCTGAGCTTAACTGCTGTGGGAAAAGTCACCACCACCAGCGCCATTCTGGCTGGACTGAAAACAACATGTGAGAGGACACTTAAGTAAGTGTGTGTGTGTGTGTGTGTGTGTGTGTGTGTGTGTGTGTGTGTGTGTGTGTGTGTGTGTGTGTGTGTGTGTGTGTGTGTGTGTGTGTGTGTGTGTGTGTGTGTGTGTGTGTGTGTGTACATGTGTAGGTGTTAGGCATTTTATCTATTTCTCCCCTCTCTGTGTTTGTGTCATGTCAATCTCTCTCTCTCTCTCTCTCTCTCTCTCTCTCTCTCTCTCTCTCTCTCTCTCTCTCTCTCTCTCTCTCTCTCTCTCTCTCTCTCTCTCTCTCTCTCTCTCTCTCTCTCTCTCTCTCTCCTTGTCTTCTTTTACGTTCATCTTTGTCTCTGTTTGACTGTGGCATGCTGTATTGGCAGTTACTTTTGGCAATATATTGTCTATGTGTATAAGGGGGTATGCGCATATGTACGCATGTGTGTGTATGTATGTGTGATTGCCCATGTCTGCGCCTCCCTCCAGGAGAAATGGATGCCCTCTGGAGCCAATGAGTCCAAGGAGGCCATGGGCGCGGCGACAACGGCCCTCTGACGGGCAACCTCATCATTTACCTGCGCCAGGTGTGTGTTCTCCACTTATCAGGCGGCGCTGAGGGATAGCGCCCGGTGCGGCGCGCTGTGTGTGTATGATCGGTGTGGGCTGCCGGGAGATAATCTGGTCGCCGCGGAAACGTGCCGTGCTGAGCCGAGCGGCCAGCCGACTGCTTTATTTACGGCGGAGGAAGGCCGTAATTCCTCAGGTTATCTTGTGTGGTGGGGAGGAGAGCACTTATCGTGGTGATAGTGTATGTGTGTCTGTGTGGTACTCTGTATGTGTGAGTGTGTGTGTCTGTGCACTCCTCTATGTGTGTGTGTGTGTGTGTGTGTGTGTCTGTGCACTCACTGTGTGTGTGTGTGTGTGTGTGTGTGTGTGTGTGTGTGTGTGTGTGTGTGTGTGTGTGTGTGTGTGTGTGTGTGTGTGTGTGTGTGTGTGTGTGTGTGTGTGTGCGTGTGTGTGTGTACGCATGTGTGTATGTGCCTATGTGTGTGTGTTTGATGAAAGGTGGTGCAGCGGGAGGATCAGCCGAGGCCTTATCTCTAATTAGATGAAATTAAACTGCCAGAGACGGAGACAAAAGAGCCAAGCCGAGCCGCACCAGACAATAATGCACTGCAATACACTAGACACCAAGCCTAATACACCAGATAGTGGGGCCTAATACACCAACGCGGGGTACTAATGCGCACTAGAGATAGGCCTTACATACCATACTACCTAGACACCAGGCATTATGCACTAGATAGTGGGCCTAATACACCACGCTGGGTACTACAGTACGTAAGGGATAACGTTTGGTGAGAAGGTCCCTGCTGTGGAATAGCATACAAAAGAGGTATGCAGGATCCCGATGCGATTTCTCTGAAGTAAGCTATTGCACAAAAGGGACTGCCTCACTTATTACTTGTACTTATTACATAGCTAATCTTAGATTGAATACAAAGATGTCCTATTCCTCTATTCTCCCTACCAGAACTGCACCAGATTCCAAGTTAGATGTTTATCTGTCGCAAGCGTCTAACTTTGACATTTGTAGAATGTTCCTCTGAAATGCAGACAATACGATTGAATAATTTTCGCACATGATTCCTACAACTTCAAAGTTCATATTTATCTTCCTCCTGTATTTCATCATAATTATGACAACCACTATGGCCTAGTTTTCCAAGTGTCAAAATCAGCTGACTTCGCTACCTGTAGGTCAGAGCAGATATCTGTTGCCATTGGCAGTGGTCTGTTATAGACCAGCACTGTTATTTCGAACATTGGGGGATCCCCATTCACATTACTACAAACGTTCAACACAGTGAGATGCAGGTTCCCTCTATCTCCCACTGTGAAAAATAAATATAAAGGAATACAAAAGACCTACTTGTGTTCCATATAAGTAGCTAGTGTTCTGAGATCCAGCATAACAGGTGGCATTACCTGCCCTAGTTGGACAAAGAGAAGACAGCAGCAATCGCTGCCAGATCCACTAACGAGCGTCATTAAGCTGTAGCCTAATTATACATTAGTATGGACGCCCGCACACACACATATGCACATGGACACACACACACTTGCACTTGTGCACACACACACACACACACACACACACACACACACACACACATACACACACACACAGTGACAATGTATACTTGTGCATGCACACACACACACACAACTTATACTCGCACGCACACACAACAAACCGACGCACGCACACATACACTTACACAGACACAAAAACAGGTGCACAGTGCGTACTGTTCAGCACACATCACACCCATGCACACTGACACATAGCCTGTACTGTACAGTGTGTCTCCACATGCAAAAGACTCTCACTGACACCCTCCCCCTGTCTTTTGTGTACCCTGCATGCCAAGGATAATATAGTGTGCCGCTTTGCCATTTCAAATGTTTTTTTGTCATCACATTAAAGCCTTTCAAGTTGAAGTATACAGAATTGAATTGAATTGAATTGAATTGAATTGAATTGAATTGAATTGAATTGAATTGAATTGAATTGAATTGAAAGAATAGAGAGCCACCGAGTGAGCAGATGAGTGAGTGAAGCAGTCAATGAGAGAGGACAAGGTGGAAGAGGAAGGAGAGACAGAAGAAGTAAGAGCAAGCATGCGCAGGTATAGTGATGAGAGAGACAGACAGGCAATGTAAAGAGAATGCAATAGAGAAATGTGGGAGAGAGCGGAGGGAGAGTGCTCTTCACCATGAGTGCAAGAGCAGAGCGAAAGAATGAAAGAGGAGACTCTCTCTCTCTCTCTCTCTCTCTCTCTCTCTCTCTCTCTCTCTCTCTCTCTCTCTCTCTCTCTCTCTCTCTCTCTCTCTCACACACACACTATGTGTGTGTGTGTGTGTCTCTCTCTCTCTCACTATGTGTGTGTGTGTGTGTGTGAGAGAGAGAGAGAGAGAGAGAGAGAGAGAGAGAGAGAGAGAGAGAGAGAGAGAGAGAGAGAGAGAGAGAGAGAGAGAGAGAGGAAAAGAGAGAATGTGTGGATTAGAGTGGTATTTCCATGATATTTGCATTATTTAGCAGGGCTAATCCACATCAAATGCATTACATTAAATACATACTGTGTGTGTGTGTGTGTGTGTGTGTGTGTGTGTGTGTGTGTGTGTGTGTGTGTGTGTGTGTGTGTGTGTGTGTGTGTGTGTGTGTGTGTGTGTGTGTGTGTGTGTGTGTGTGTGTGTGTGTGTGTGTGTGTGTGTGTGTGCAGTCTATAGTGGCAGCACATGTGTGAGTGTGCACAGCTGCACATGTGTGAGCGTGTGTGTGTGTGAGAGTGAGTGAGTGAGTGGGAGAGAGAGAGAGAGAGAGAGAGAGAGAGAGAGAGAGAGAGAGTGCGTGTGAGTGAGTGAGTGTGAGTGTAAGAGAGAGAGAGAGAGAGACAGTGTGTGTGTGAATGTGTAGATGCATATGCATGTTTTAAGAGTGTGCAGTGCAATACATTTTAGAATAATAATATTTTTAATTGTGTGAGTAATAATGTGTCCATTCATGGATACACTAACGCTTTTGCATACTCCTGTGTAAATGGTTGAAATACTCCATTGCACCAGTGCAGACTATAGGCCCACTGCAGTTGTGTTGAGATTAATGCTATCCTTCATAATACACTACAATAATAATCAATATCCTGGCTAATGTTTGATATACAGTCATGGCCAAAAGTATTGGCACCCCTTCAATTCTGTTAGAAAATACTCAATTTCTTCCAGAAAATGGTTGCAATCACAAATTCTTTGTTATTAATATCTTCATTTGTTTTTCTTGTAATGAAAAAACACAAAAGAGAATGAAAAAAAGTCAAATGAATGATCATTTTACACAAAACTCCAAAAATGGGCCGGACAAAAGTATTGACACCCTCAGCCTAATACTTGGTAGCACAACCTTTAGACAAAATATCTGCGAACAGCCACTTGCGGTAACCATCAATGAGCTTCCTACAACACTCTGCTGGAATTTTAGACCATCCTTCTTGAGATTTGAAGGGTGCTTTCTCCAAACTACCACCTTGAGACCCCTCCACAGGTTTTCTATGGGATTAGGGGGTGGACTCCTACATTATGCAGCAAAATTTGTTGATAGTCTTTAGACTTCATAATTTCATGCACACGGTCAAGCAGTCCAGTGCCAGAGGCAGCAAAGCAACCTCAAAACATCGGGGAACCTCTGCCATGTTTGACTGTACGGACCAAGTTATTTTCTTTGAAGGCCTCATCTTTTTTCCTGCATTCATTTGAATGGAGAGGAAAACACTGAGGCCTTCAAAGAAAAGAATACAGTCTGTACAGTCAAATATGGCAGAGGTTCCCTGATGTTTTGAGGTTGCTTTGCTGCCTCTGGCACTGGACTGCTTGACCATGTGCATGGAATTATGAAGTCTGAAGATTATCAACAAATTTTGCTGCATAATGTAGGAGTCCACCCCCTAATCCCATAGAAAACCTGTGGAGGGGTCTCACAGTGGCAGTTTGGCGAAAGCACCCTTCAAAATTCAAGAAGGATGGTCTAAAATTCCAGCAGAGTGTTGTAGGAAGCTCATTGATGGTTACCGCAAGTGGCTGTTCGCAGATATTTTGTCTAAAGGTTGTGCTACCAAGTATTAGGCTGAGGGTGTCAATACTTTTGTCCGGCCCATTTTTGGAGTTTTGTGTAAAATGATCATTCATTTGACTTTTTTCATTCTCTTTTGTGTTTTTTCATTGCAAGAAAAACAAATGAAGATATTAATAGCAAAGAATTTGTGATTGCAACCATTTTCTGGAATAAATTGAGTATTTTCTATCAGAATTGAAGGGGTGCCAATACTTTTGGCCATGACTGTATAGTTGATATTAATATTTGATATGCTTTCTGTATCATCGCATATTAAAGAATCGTTCTGTACAGTACAATCACTGCCGACATGTTGTTGCTAGGTAGCAGTGCCCACTTATAGTAACAGCAAGAACATTAAGACAGAAAGTTTACTGTTTGAAAATTGCAGAGGATAAACATTTAGCCTTGGACAGTATGTGGGTGTTCATCAAGTTCTGTGTCAGATTTAGTGAGATAGACAACATATCAATCAATCCATCAAGCAATCAATCAAAAATATTTGTATTGCTCATTATCATACATTAATGTAATTCAATGTGCTTAAGAATGGAGAAAATAGAAGGAAAAATATATTGTGTTATAGATATTGTGTTATAGATAGTGTGTAATTCACTAACTATCACCAAAGGCAAATGAGAATAAAGCTGTTTTGGATTTCCTTTTAAAACAAGATACTGTTGGGGCAGTTCTAATTTGGACAGGAAGTTGGTTCCAGCATTTTGCAGCGTAATGACTAAATGCCATTTCACCCTGTTTAGACTTGACGCTAGGCACAACCAGTAGAGGTGATTTTGAAGACCAAAGACATCTATTAGGGTGATATTGCTCAAGCATATTTACAATATATGTAGGGCCTAAGCCATTCAGTGACTTATAAACTATGAGAAGAGTTTTAAACTCAATTAAACTCAAAAAAGTCTCACTGGAAGCCAGTGCAATGACCTAAGTACTGGAGTGATGTGGTCTCTTTTCTTTGTTTTAGTCAGAATTCTTGCTGCAACGTTTTGTATTAGTTGCGCCTGTCTGAGTGACCTTTGGGGGAGACCTATAAGTAGGGTATTGCAATAGTCAACTCTATAGGTAATAAATCTCCAAATCCCGTTTAAATACAAACTTCTTAATTTTAGCAATGTTCCCGAGATGCCAAAAAGCAGATTTAGTGATTTTGATGTGAGCATTGAAACCGAGATTACTGTCCAACATCACACCAAGGTTTTTGATACAAGACTTCAAGAGTTCATAGAACAAAGAATCGCTGCTGTACATTTATGCTTGTTTTGTCTTTTCTTTCGCTGTAGTATGCCTGTTTCCTTGCACAGTATTGTAAGCATAATAATTCAGGCTGACAAACATATTGCGGTGAGCTTTCCAGGTTTATTCCATAACGACCGGAATAATTTTTGATCAGGTCGGTGGCAGTTCTGACCAACAAGACGTAACATTTTAGCCACACACTCCAGCTAAAAACCATGTAGCACTCTGGCACAGGGAGTCTAGATGCCTTTAGATATGGGTCAGTGACACTAATAAGGGTTTGTACAATGAGAAAATATAAAACATTTCAATACATTATTCTGAACATTTCCATCAGGTTTTCTAAAATGTATATTTTGTATTTCTGTGTTTCATGCAATGACAAATAGCTTTAAATAAAATGTCTCGTCTCGTTGCCCCTAAAATGTCAAATGGCATAACGGCAATAAAAGCTGTCATAAGAGATTACATTGAGATTATTTCAGAACTGAATTTTTATGTGTTATTACTGTTTGAAACAGGCATATGCTCAACCCACTCTGGCATTTTCTAAATGACTTTGGACAAATCATTCTAAAACTGGAAAATATTGTCAGCACATTGAAATGGATGCCTGTAACTTAAATACTATGAAATGTCCTGTAATGTTGGTTTCACCAATCAACATCAACCTGTAACTGGTGTGTATCAATCAACCAGTATTTTCCATATGACTATTTTGATTTTAGTGAAAAAGTTTGATTTTGTGCATGTATCCCGCCTTGTGTCACGCAGAACATATTACATTATTCTCTCTCAATCACTCTCTGCCTTTGTGAATCATCATACAAACTTTCTCTTCTCACAAAGAACATAACGACAGGGTTTACACACACACACACACACACACACACACACACACACACACACACACACACACACACACACACACACACACACACACACACACACACACACACACACACACACACACACTATAAAAGCTAAAAAGTAACGGCCTCCTCCCACACTCGGGCTTTGACATCATTACCTTGTGTTGAGCTAAGAAAGGCTGAACTGAGATAGAGATAGGGGACAGGAGATGTTTTCACAGAATGCTGCGGTGCAGTATTTTGGAGTCTATTCAAGAGAGTAGCAAGATCTGTTGTCATGCACCTTGGACCTGTTTCATCATTTTATCCAAAGGGCTTCTGCAGCTCTGGGATACATTTCTCGAAACCATAGTTGCTAACTATGTTAGCTACTTTGTTGTTTGCTATGCAATTTTCCATTGGAAACTACCCAAGTTGCTAACTGGCTAACAGCTACGCTTTCGGGAAACGCACCCCTGACCTGGTGTAGAAAAAGGAGTTAAGTCTTGGGCCCACAGGAGATGTAGCTGTCAATGGGAAAGCACACCATTTTGTGACAAATGGATCACAAGACCACACTATATGGCATTTCATTGCATTACAGACACTTTTATCCAACGCGACTTACTAGCAAGGACAGAATAAATAGCATACGATACATGTGAAAGTACACAGGCCAAGCATGGTTAGTGTGTTTTTTAATTCATATCCAGTAGCATGCAGTCTAGACACCAGAGTTTTCTGATTGAAAGTGGTTGTCATTTTCTATACCCGCTTTGTTTCAAAATGAAACTCATCTGACATTACAGCGAAAAGGGATAATAACCCAATGTTCAATGCTGCGCACCCTTCACTGATTTGTATTTCATAAACCACATTGTTCAGATTGTGTGTGTAGTTGTCCTTGGGGTAGCACACAGGCGCAGCTGGTTCATTAAGGGCAGATGTGCACTGCCCCTTCAAAGATTCTTCCTCTGAGAAAAGTAGATCCATCCAGAAATTGTAGATAAAATATCTATTGCAACCTCTATCACACTGGGAATCTTATTACATCATGTTGTGGTTTGTGACGATCTTTGTGAGTGGAAACGGGTTTTATGTTTTTGCTGAGAAGTCTAGTTTACATCCAGTGTGGCTGTTTAACGTTAGGTCTATGGCCACTGGCCTGGGCAGCATGTCTCGCTGCCTCAGCTAAGCCCGGCCCCCCCGCCCCAATCGCGTTCTACAAAATTTGCATAGTAGCCGACTTAGCATAATATCATAACATAATCGCGCCGGTATGGATGCTATCTGGGCAGATGTATGATCTGCCCTGACCAATGACAGGTCGGTGGCCCTGAATATGCTTTGCAAAGGACAAACAGTTAAAAAAAAACATATTACTCCGCCCATCTCTTACCTGTGTGATTTTATCAACTTCATTGCCACAAAATTCCCTTACAAAATTGTTGGATTAAATGGATAACCATGACGGATTTGACGAAGAATATGTGTTGGCTGGTTATGCAGGATTCACGTTTGGGGTAGGTACAGTCTTTACTGTATTTGCTATATTGCAAAGTTTAAGGTTCTATGCCCGAAGTCTTTGCATAATGGGTAACTGGCAATGTTGAGACCTTTGTAAAATAGGAAAACTGGGAGTAAGTTAATCAAATATCTGAGCTGCTTGAGCTTGGGATGTTGTTGACAGCTTCTTATGCTCAGTATTGTCTGCTGTGTCCCCGAAAACTAGCTAAAAAACCCCAAAAACAACCCACCCTGCACACGGTCCTGCCTACTAGCAGTGCAGAACAGGAGCGAGTCTGTCAGTGAGCTCGCTTCAGTGGCTGAACGTATAATTTTCCTATTAAGTTTTAACCATGGCTACTAATTTCGAAAATAGGCATGTTCTTTCCAGGTATATTGATAGCATTTGGTTCTGTGGTTTTTTGGTTTTGTTCTGCCTTGGCTAAGGCTACGATGCTGCGCTATCCTTTCCCATATTGTTCGTGCCGTCAGGTTGCGTGGAGATATATT
>NC_085862.1:57112247-57129053 GCF_034702125.1 Engraulis encrasicolus | reverse complement strand
TCAGCTTTCGGGCAGAGGGCAACAGATTTTGATTTAAAATGTCCTGGTATTTCAAAGCATTCATGATGCCATGCACCCTAACAAGGTTCCCAGGGCCCTTTGGAAGCGAAACAGCCCCACAGCATCACTGACCCACCCCCATACTTCACAGTGGGTATGAGGTGCTTTTCAGCATGCGCATCTTTCGTGGTACGCCAGACCCACCTAGAGTGTTTGTTGCCAAAAAGCTCAATCTTGGTCTCATCTGACCAAAGCACACGGTCCCAGTTGAAGCCCCAATACCGCTTGGCGAACTCCAGACGCTTGCGTTTATGAATTGTGAGTGAGGAAAGGTTTTCTCCGTGCATGCCTCCCAAACAGCTTGTTGGCGTGTAGACAGCGCCTGATGGTTGATTTGGAGACTTTGTGACCCCAGGATGCTACCATTTGTTGTAATTCTGTAACAGTGAGCTTTGGAGATCTTTTGATTTCTCTTACCATCCTCCCTCACTGTGCGTGGTGGCAAAATAAACTTGGGTCCTCGTCCAGGCTTGTTTACCACTGTTCCAGTTGTTTTGAACTTCTTAATTATTCCTCTCACAGTGGATATGGGCAGCTGCAGTTGAGTGGCAATCTTCTTGTAGCCTCTGCCTGACCTGTGAAGGTCGACGCACATCTGCCTCACTTGTACGCTGTGTTCCTTTGTCTTTCCCATGTTTAAGAGTGGATAAGAGAAATGGCCTCGGTGCCACGTCATATTTATACCCCAGGGAAACAGGAAGTGATGAATTACTAATTAAATGTTCCTACATACTCTGGTAAACTTTGTAAACTACTGTAGAAATGACAGAAATGCTTCAATTATATTTATTTCCTGGGAATTGTTAAGGGTGCCAATAATTGTGGAACAGGTGATTTAATGAAAAATAATAATTTTTTAGTCAGGGATTTTTTTTATTTTCTTACAATTCATTTGAGTTGAAGGCTACATTTTCCTACAATTTTCAGTGTGACAGTATTCTTCTGCAATAAACACTGAATTTATTTTAAGGCTTTTAACACATCTCAACCAGGGGTGCCAATAATTATGGAGGGCACTGTATATTCTTCTCGTGTTGCTTGTCACAGACTCCAACTCCGCGAAGAGGCACAGCATTTTCTTGTAATTTCTTAACAGGCCCATGTGTGCAGTCACTCTGCTTAAATGACCAAGAGAACAGTAACTGCGTGGAGAACTGTCGAAACAGCTATCTTCAGAACAGAAGTTGAACATAGACAGACTACGCATGCCTGATAAGCGCAGTGTATCACGGGAGGTGGAGTTTTACTAACATAACTATCACTGGGTAAATGCTTTCCTGGCTTGCTGCAACGCAACGCAACTCGTAAATGATACCGCATTCTGCCTTACCTGTTTTCCCAGCCACCGGCCGCTACTGGTAGCACAATATCCAGAGCCGGATTAACAGGCTAGATATGGCTACAGAATATGTGCTCCCACCTGCCAGGGCCCCCCGGTTGTTCAATGGGGGGGGGTCCAACAATTTCAGAAATGTTATAAGATTGAAAAAAACAGTGACAGTTAAGGCTGTAACGATATTGCATCGAACCGAGGGATCGCGGTACGCAGACCCACGAACCCCTATCGCGAAGCTTCCTCACAGAATCGCGATGTGTCCTTTTAAAGTTGTTACCCTCAGTGTAGAACACAACAGGCAACATACAGGCAAGAGTTTGCATATGCGCTTAAAAAGACCAGTAGAAAAAGGGCGCACACGTTCGAGTAACAGTTCCATTCACCCCTTTCTCATATAAAATGCTCCTTCCAACCAGCACGTTGTTGTTATCCATTGCCTGAGCAACCTCCGTGAGACGAAAAACTTGGGCAAACATCGGAAGGTGAACAACAAGACCAAGACCAACAGACCAAGAAGGCTTTTATAAACGTGTCAAGATTTTAGTTTTATTCATGCATGCGCGATGTATTGCGAGTGGAGTTTGACGTTGGAGCAGAGAGAGAGTGAGAGAGAGAGAGAGCGCGCACGAGATGCTCCGCCTGCCCACAAACCAGCCTGGAATCGCTTGTAGGGAGGTGCCCGACGTCGGACGAACATTGAGGCAGAATATTAGGCATCATTATTTCTTCCCACATTAATGTTAGGCTATATTGTAAAATGGAGCAGAGAGAGCGAGAGAGAGAGCGCACGAGATGCTCCGCCTGCCTAAACCAGCCTGGAATCGCTTGTAGGGAGGTGCCCGAAGTCGGACGAACGTTGAGGCAGAATATTAGGCAGCATTATTTCTTCCCACGTTAATGTTAGGCTATATTGTAAAATTACCGCCTGCATAAGCAGAAAGCATGCTCCATTTCAGCCTCTGCATTCATTCTCGCTCTTGATAAAATGTCAAACCACAAAACAAAAGAAAAACGTCCGCGTTATGTAGCAGTGAGAACTAACTGAGGTTAATTTTGAGGTTTGATTGTATGCGGGCACGCGCTGCTGCACGATCAAAAAGAGCTACGGAAATATTTAGCTTAATCAAAATTAAGTGTTGCATTTCTTTAAGTAGCCTAACTTAATACAACATGTTTCCTGACGATATATGGCCTGTGTTGTTTTAATGTTTGGATATTAATTGGATAAAGTTTGATAAAGTAAGACAGCTGCCAAGCAATGACCATACACCCTGACCCCCTCTCCTCTCTCTCTCTCTCTCTCTCTCTCTCTCTCTCTCTCTCTCTCTCTCTCTCTCTCTCTCTCTCTATATATATATATATATATATATATATATATATATATATATATGATCTTAGCCTATTTATAAGCCCTTTTCCTTGGTGAACTAATATCCCTTATTTCTCTGTGTTGTGTTTTGATGGGAACACCTGGGAACAGGTTGCTGTGGTAGCCTATATCTGCAACATTATTCAGCCTTGTAAACCTACAAAATTAATGCAGGCAGGTAAATGCAAAAAATATATTAATTACAAAGTACATAGGCTATATAATTTATTTTCTTCTTATTATTTTTTTTTCAATTTTTTTTTCATTTTTTTTTGGTGAAATCGTGGGGCATATCGAACCGTGGGTCATATATCGTGATACAAACCGAATCGTGGGTTGGGTGTATCGTTACAGCCTTAGTGACAGTATTGAAAAAATATCTGTTAATATGTTATTCTTAATTCCTGGAATTATGATGCTGCTCATGCAGTTTTGTCGCGAAATCTGGGTACCAGGTAACCAGTATTAGGGGCCCCGGGGCCATCTTAATCCGGCCCTGACAATATCTGTATTCAGGGATGTTTTGCTTGTGTTTCTCTTTAGTTTCACTGAAAATCCCATTCAAGATGATTGCAATCACGAAGCAAGGTCTGAGAGGTTGTAAGTGATACGCTCATGTCATCCAACCACATTCCGAAAATTTGAAATCGAATTAGATGTTTTATTGTACATTAAATTAAACTGTTTCCTGCTGACACAACCGTGGCATCATACTAATGCATTTTGATAACTTTGCAGTAATTGATTATATTCCATTAGTGTTTCATTTGTAGCCTGTCATATTTGCTCATTTATTTATTTTTCATTCCTTGTTCAAGGTAATTCATGCAGCAGCTTCTCAGCAAAACACACCTGTCACCTGTAACAGTCAGCAAAGTGACAGCCTTGTGTGTGTGTGTGTGTGTGTGTGTGTGTGTGTGTGTGTGTGTGTGTGTGTGTGTGTGTGTGTGTGTGTGTGTGTGTGTGTGTGTGTGTGTGTGTGTGTGTGTGTGTGTGTGTGGTGTGTGTGTGTGTGTGTGTGTGTGTGTGTGTGTGTGTGTGTGTGTGTGTGTGTGTGTGTGTGTGTGTGTGTGTGCAGGGCCGGATTAATGCACAGGCTAGATATGGCTGCAGCCTAGGGGCCCACATGCCAGGGGGGCCCTGATTGGTCAAAAGTGAAAAATTGCGGAGTTGTGACAGGATGCATTATTGAAAATTCATGTGTCTTATTGAGTACAGTTGGTAAACAAGTTATCCTTAATTCCTAGCTTGTAATTATGCCACTGTCTATGTAAATTTCTCACGCAATTTGCCTTTCAGGAGGCCCCAAAGCAAGCCATAGCCTAGGGGCCCCAGGCTATCTTAATCCGGCCCTGTGTGTGTGTGTGTGTGTGTGTGTGTGTGTGTGTGTGTGTGTGTGTGTGTGTGTGTGTGTGTGTGTGTGTGTGTGTGTGTGTGTGTGTGTGAGTGTGAGATGAGAGAGAGAGAGAGAGAGAGAGAGAGAGAGAAGAGAGAGAGAGAGAAGAGAGAGAGAGAGAGAGAGCGAGAGCGAGAGCGAGAGAGAGAGAGATACACGGATAGACAGAGAAAAAAATATTTTGAGGATACACTGTGTTTCAGCATCGGTTTACTGATGACCGTACATAAGAGATGTGTGAACAGTGATCAGTGATGCTGAATAGCCGCTTGACATGCACCGAATATTCAGCCATGCTACTTGGGTGTTTTAGATTAGTTTTTTACTGTTTATCTGTTATGGTCATTTATTTAATTTGAATGCAGTTTGTGCTCTGGTGTACAGTAAGACTTCTGAAGATCAGTAAAATTCCAGAATGGAGAGAGAGAGAGAGAGAGAGAGAGAGAGAGAGAGACAGAGACAGAGACAGAGACAGAGAGAGAGAGATATTGCAAGGGTTGTCAGGGTGTGACAAATAAACTAAGTGGTGGTATCAACACCTTGTCATATTAAAAGAAGGGGACTCCTCTAATGGCATGTCACACTTTCCCACAGGTGCCATCTTAATACAGATGCTCTGCAGCTGGGGAGAATGTTTACGCAAACACATCACCCATACACACAGGAAGGACGACAGGAGGGGCAGAAGAGTTTGTTGGCCAAGCCCAGAGAGGGGGCCCTGAATTGGGTGCTTATGTGGTATTGGGATAAGGGCCCTGGCCAAGGACTTTGTCCCGGGCCCGGCCTGATGTGTCAGCGGCACTGTACTGTAAACACATGAAAACATAATCACATGCATACTGTGATTTCGGACGTATACATTGTGGTATGCCAAGTTTTGTCTAACTGGGGAAGTTTGTGCACTTAAACACATTTTAGAAAGAGGGACACGATTTATGTATTGTGTATGTAATTTCTTTCAGCAATATTTTGTGATATTTAGATGTTCTCTGCATCTCTCTCTCTCTCTCTCTCTCTCTCTCTCTCTCTCTCTCTCTCTCTCTCTCTCTCTCTCTCTCTCTCTCTCTCTCTCTCTCTCTCTCTCTCTCTCCTGTCTCTTCTCTCTCTCTCTGTCACACACACACACACACACACACACACACACACACACACACACACACACACACACACACACACACACACACACACACACACACACACACACACACACACACACACACTGATGAATAGTACAGCTGGGTAGGTGGAGGATACTACACTTTGTGAGACAAGAGTAAGATTTAAGGTTAAACAGGGCTATGGAGCGTTCTCCCAGACCAGACCTGAGATAAATGCATTGGCCAATTCATAATGATAACACCAGAAGTAGCAGCACACATATCAAATGAGCAGCAATAAAAGGCAGATAAGTATGTCATTAACACAACAAATCCCTCCAGCCAGGAGAGCAACAAAATCACACACGCACGCATGCACGGACACACAGACACACACACACACACACACACGCATACACACTCAAATACACACACACACACACACACACACACACACACACACACACACACACACACACACACACACACACACACACACAAATACACACACATAGAAAATGTACACACACTCAAATACACACACTCAAATACACGCACGCGCGCACGCACACACACACAAAATGCACACACGCTCAAATATACACACAAAATGCATACACACTCAAATATACCCACGCACACACAAACACACACTCAAATAGACACCTACATAAAGTATGATCACACACACCCGCACACACTCAAAGACACACGCACACACACACACAATGTAGCAGAATCACAGTTAATTTATTTTAAAAGGCAACCACAGTAGTCGGGTGGTTGACGTTTAAGGCCATAACACACTTAAAGGAGGAAGTATATTCCAATTCCTGAAAAAATGGGTGGAAAAATTGTAAAAAAATAAATAAATAATAATTAAAAAAAAAATGGGGATGTCAGTGGTCTGTGGAATTTCTCCTAATTTTTGCCAAGTTGAACTTGTAGTTAATATTACTGTATTGAGTTTTTTTCACATTCATATTTTTTAATATAAGGTTAATATTTATCCAATCCTACCAAGTGCTTTATAAATGATTCAAAATGTTGTTGGTTTATTTTATAGCTGTATATATTCCAGGTTGTATTAATGTTACAGTCACACCACAGGACATTTGACATATAAACCTTTCCATAAATCTGAACAAAAATGTTTCTTCTCATCTAAGACTATTATGAAACATGATGTTCTTCTTTCATGTACATTTGTTTTCAAGAGGAAAAAATATCAATTTTGTAGGTTTTTAACTAATGTTACGTAAAAACAGGGCGTCATGTCAACCACCCAGTCGCACAAGTGTTCACTCTGTCTTTCTATCTTACAAGCAGATACAAGGCAAGAGGATTAGATTAAATGACTGAATAGGCCAACAGCGGTACAACAAATGAGCTGTGTGTGTGTGTGTGTGTGTGTGTGTGTGTGTGTGTGTGTGTGTGTGTGTGTGTGTGTGTGTGTGTGTGTGTGTGTGTGTGTGTGTGTGTGTGTGTGTGTGTGTGTGTGTGTGTGTGTGTGTGTGTGTGTGTGTGTGTGTGTGTGTGTGTGTGTGTGTGTGTGTGTGCATGCATGCATGTGCTGCACATTTGCAAAAGTAAACAATCTGGATTAGCTGTCTGTTTGCCGAGTTATGACCTTCCACACCTCACCAAGGTCAAAAAGATCATCAAACCTGAGATGCTTGTAAACACACACACACACACACACACACACACACACACACACACACACACACACACACACACACACACACACACACACACACACACACACACACACACACACACACAGACACACACACACACACACACACACACACACACACACCAAAATCAATTTATTTGTTGGTGCAGAGATTGAATGACGACCAGAGACAGCTGACAAAGGAGAGTGCATGGGTGCATCCAATAAAACCAAAATAAAACATTTTCATAAAACCATAGACAACATTGAAACTGAAATGTTTGCGATAAAACCGAACACCACCACAAAGGGTCCTCCGGTGTAGCTTGTTCCTTCAGTTGACGTGTATTTCAAGTGATAACATTATACTAGGTGCACTTTGGCTTATGTCATATTGGGAATATTATAAAGGATGCACCTTTGTTCTTATTAACAATGGTGCAATTATTATTTACATTATTTTAATTATGCAACACATGTCATATTGGGAATATTACAAACTAGAAATGCACTCACCTCAGAGAATGCAGACCTCCGCCAGGGAAGCTGAATTTGTTCTAATATTTGTGACATGGTGTGGTGTGATCCATGCAGGCCTATATAGGTTAGGCCTACCATTGTGTTCAGAGAAGTGAACCTTCAATGTTAACCAAATGATGTGTCTCTTTTATTAGCTAGGATGTATGTCACCTGGTTAGCTTTAGTATAGTTCACCTGTCATTGTGGGATTGGCAAATGTTTGGTCATGCCATATAGGCCCTACTGTAATGTGGAATATGTAGGTCTATACTGGGAATTATTAGATCCCATTGCTATAGCCTTAGTGACATTGTTCATTCATTGTGTGTTGGCAGCATGCCTTTCATCACATAATAGTTTTGCCACAATATTAAATGGCACAGCTATTACTGTAATATCCACCCATAATAATATACCGGTAGTTAATGATATGACTACGGTGGTCAACATTGCCTTTGAGAATGCTTTAGGATCACTGTCACACACGCTCGCATCACAATATTGATTAACTTTAAATAGTGAACTATAGCCTACCTTTCCCTCCTTGGTGCTGTTCACCGTTATTAATTCTCCCACCCTTCGAACAAACTTCAACCGCACAGACGAGAGAAAGCTTATTTGGTTGAGAACAATTAACTCTGTGAAAGCTGCGACGTATGCGTGACATTATATGTCATCATTTTATTACATTATGTTTTAGTGACTGGCTACAACTATGGCTCCAGCCATGTGGGCACAGTGACAGCAAATCCGCGCTGTGCGCTTTCTGATTGGCTTTGTTGTGGTGACCGTCGCAACACAACTTTGATTAACCAAAATCTAGTGAACTATCTACCTCAAAAGGGTGTTGCAAGGACGAAAGTCCTTGAGAGGTGGCCCAGACTTGGGTCTTTATTACATTGTATGTACAGTATTAAGCTTGGGTGCCCTTTCAGACGAGTTTGTCCTGGGCCCAACCCAAGCTGTCAGCGGCCATGTATATATACCTATGTATACTGTAAACTTTGTATCCACAGGTTTACAAAAACATTGGAGGCACGTTTCATAATAACACCAGGCTGAATATGTGGTAAACATCCACACACACATGCGCATACACACACGCACAAACACACACACACACACACACACACACGCACGCACGCACACACACACACACACACACAAACACACTCAGACATACATCCACATCCACATCCACACGCACAATGGTCTGTATTTGGTGTTTGCTAAACTCTGCCACGAAAATACTAAACTCATTTGTCAAAATGTGTTTTTTTGTAAGCACCAAAGGCGCCCAAGCATTTAGTAATGTTGGTGTTTGTTTTGAAGGAAAATTAATAAAAGATGTTGGGTTTTATTTCATTCATTCTTGCCCCCAATTTATGTTTAGAAAAACACCAGATGTGTGTGACTTTGACTATTGGTGTGCAGTTGATAATAAAAGCAAGCTTTTTAAATGTGCGTGCGTGCGTGTATGTGTGTGTGTGCGTGTGTGTGTGTTATTTATTCTAGAGCTGATGCGTTACAAATGAGAGTTTCCCTTCCCATGGATCAATAATGTAAACTCTCCTTCCTGATCCCAGGTCCTTAGAGGCCACTCAAAGAAACACACACACACACACACACACACACACACACACACACACACACACACACACACACACACACACACACACACACACACACACACACACACACACACACACACACACACACACACACACACACACACACACAGCAACAACAGTTCTGCACATTTCATTTGGGGGCCCTCTGCGAAACCCAGAAAAGGGGCCCTATGGAATTACTTTTGCGTTGTTTACCATGGTGGGACTCACTGTTGGGGGGATTTGGTGGGGCTCTAGGAAATTGCCTATTCTGCCTACTGGTAGAACCGGCTCTGCACACACACACACACACACACACACACACACACACACACACACACACACACACACACACACACACACACACACACACACACACACACACACACACACACACACACACACACACACACACACACACACACACACACACACACACACACAAACAGGCACACAAACCTGTGTGTTTGTCTGTCTCAGTTTACGGTCACCAGCATAATAAGCGTTGCATTTCTCTCTTCCCTCTCTCTCTCTCTCTCTCTCTCTCACACACACACACACACACACACACACACACACACACACACACACACACACACACACACACACACACACACACACACACACACACACACACACACACACACACACACACACACACACACACACACACAGGCACAGGCACACAAACCTGTGTGTTTGTCTGTCTCAGTTTACGGTCACCAGCATAATAAGCGTTGCATTTCTCTCTTCCCTCCTCTCTCTTTCTCTCTCTCTCTCTCGTTCTCACTCACACACACACACACACACACACACACACACACACACACACACACACACACACACACACACACACACACACACACACACACACACACACACACACACCATTCGCCCATGTCCTAAATGTCACCTCGCCCTCACATCTGAGTGGTCTTATCTCGGCATCACTGGAGCCAAGAGAAAGGAGAGAGACAGAGAGAGAGAGAGACAGACAGAGACAGAGACAGAGAGAAAGTAGAGAGAGAGAGAGACAGACAGAGACAGAGACAGAGAGAAAGTAGAGAGAGGGGGGTAAGAGTAATATAGTAATGCAAAAAGGAAGAAGAAGTAAACAAGATAGAGCAAGTGAACAAGAGTGAACAAGATAGAACAGGAGAAAATAGGAGCATAGGAGAGAGAGAGAGAGAGAGAGAGAGAGAGAGAGAGAGAGAGAGAGAGAATCATAATGGCCTCTCAGTCTCACTGGAATATAAATGTCACAGGCACAGACTTTGTTTCCAATGCTGCAGCACGCAAAGCCCTGTCTCGGCCAGCCGCCAACGGTGCAATTAATGCAGGCTCCCCGTCGCCAGCGGGGCAATTAATGGCCAGATAAGGTAAGAGTCAAGGTGGCTGATGGAGGAATGGGCACCGCTGGGCAGCAAGCACCGCTCAGGGTAATAGAGCACTGGTATCGGGTCTCTAGTGAGTCAGCACACAGTGGAGAATAGTGTAGAAAAGTGGGATCTTTACTGAACCAGCCCCCGTCTTTGGGCAACAGAATACTGGTTGTGTGTGTGTGTGTGTGTGTGTGTGGGGGGGGGGGGGGTTGTCAAGCGTATTTTACTACAGACTGAGAGACTGTAAAGCACTTTGTGACTACCTTCTCTGTGAAAAGCGCTGCATAAATAAATGTTTCTATCCTTTCCTCACTAATGCTGCAGTTCAGTGAACGAGTTCTGAGAGGGGTATTAGCGCAGGATCTACAGTATTTCCCAATGAAACAGCCCCCACCAGCGGCAACAGAGCTCTGGGCCCCTGGTGAATCGGCACACAATGGGGTATTAGGGCACTGAGGTAGTTCTCACTGTAACAGTACCTGTTACGAGTAGTGTTAGACCATTGCTCTCTGTGGGTCAAAGAGCCAGCACACAGCAAGCGCAATCGAACACTGACCCCTAAAACGTTATGGGGCAGGGGAGTAGGAGGCTGGTCCCTGATGAACCGCCATAAAGGGCAATAGAACAGTAAATCACTGGTCTCTAAAGTCAATAGAGGACTAACTGACTGACTGGTCCCTAATGAATGGAGACTCAGAGGGATTATGGGAATACCCCACTCAAAAAAGTAATATAGCTGGTTGTTACATTTATTTAATTGTCATGTGGATTTGACATATGCATCTACTCAACATTGGCATGTTAGCAAAAAAGAATGTAGACATATTGTTTGAGATCAGCTAGGCAGAGATTAACAGATTCCGTTGCGTAGAACAAATTCAATGAAATTAGGTAATTGTAAGCTTCCATGCCATGTTCCAGCACAGTAGCGGTCATGGGGGAGGGCAATTGTACTCACATGTGATATTATGGTATGCAGTGCATTCCTCAGTTCCTCTGTATCTGTATAATACATTCAAGATGGCCTTGGGAGTGCAATGGTATCAAGCATGAAACTTAAAAAGAAATAAAACAGCAATATAAACAAAATGTTTGCTACAGCAAGACCAGCACATTGAGACTTTTGGTCGTTAGTCTGCTTTTTTAACCAAAGTTTAAGTATCAGAAAAAATTGATGGAATGGTGAATGATTGAAACATTTGAAGAACTTGTTGGAAGATTGGAACTTCAGGAGAGGCCTAAATAGACGTCTGCCCATAAACAGCAATGCAAAAATGCTAAAGTTACTCCCATTAGACATACAGACATATAAGACCAGAGCAGATACCCATCATTGAGCTTCTTTGAGGACAAAATGTTCAATGAGTTCAGAGAGGGGGGACAGATGGAGAGTTCTCCCCTGACGGCCCCTTGACCATATCAAGAACTTCCGACATGACATCCACCACAAAATCACGTATAAAAAGCCCTGTCAAACTGGAGTTTTGGCTTTTTAAAAATTGAAAATTGAGTGCCACCTGGAGAGCAACAACAGCAGGCAGGTGTGGCAGGGAATACAGCACATCACCAGTTACAAGACCAGAGCTGGGGGTGCTGAAGGCGATGTTTCCCTGGCAGAGGAGCTAAATCACTTCTTCACTCGCTTTGAGGCAATTCAACCAGAGGAAGGAAGGCAACTCCCCACCGCTGACCACATCGTCTTTGCAGTGGAGGAGCATGAGATGAGGCGCATACTGCGGGCCATCAACCCAAGAAAGGCACCCGGGCCAATGGCATCTGTGGCCGTGTGCTTAAAGACTGTGCAGACCAGCTGGCGGGGGTCTTCACAAAGATCTTCAACCAGTCCCTCTCCCAGTGCACTGTACCATCCTGTCTTAAGTCCTCCACCATAGTCCCCTTGCCGAAAAAGACCAACATCACCTCCCTCAACGACTATAGGCCAGTAGCACTCACTCCTCTGGTCATGAAGTGCTTTGAGAAGCTGGTACGAAAGCACATCCTGTGCTTCATCCCCCCCACTTTTGACCCACACCAGTTTGCATACAGGGGAAAGAGGGCCACTGAGGATGCAGTAGCCACAGCTCTCCATGCTGCATTGTACCATCTGGAGCAGCAGGGGAGTTATGCTCGGCTGCTTTTCATCGACTTCAGCTCTGCCTTTAATACCATCCTCCCTAGCAGACTGGTGGACAAACTATCAAGCATTGGCATACCACACTCCACCTGCCTTTGGATTAAAGACTTTTTAACAGGCCGTACCCAGCGAGTGCGCATAGGTCATAACATGGACCTCAACCTCAGCACTGGCTCGCCGCAGGGATGTGTGTTAAGTCCTCTGCTGTACACACTGTACACCCACGACTGCTCCCCAGTCTACACCAATAACACCATAATGAAATTTGCTGATGACACCACAGTAGTTGGACTTATTTCAAATGGGGTTGAGTCTGCCTACAGAGATGAAGTAGAGTCCTTGGTGGGGTGGTTCAGAGAGAACAACTTGCTCCTGAACACAGCCAAGACCAAGGAGTTGGTGGTCGATTTCAGGAGGAAGAGGACTGCCATCCAGCCACTTATGATTGAGGGTGTGTGTGTGGAGAGGGTGTCAGACTTCCATTTCCTGGGATTTCACATCAGCGAGGACCTGACCTGGGGTGTCAACACCACTGGGCTAGTGAAGAAGGCACAGCAAAGACTTTATTTCCTAAGAATACTTAGGAAAAACAACACCTGTCAGAAGCTGCTTGTGTCCTTCTACCGCTGCTCAGTGGAGAGCATATTGACATATTGTCTTTGTGTGTGGTTCCCAGGCTGCACTGTGGCACAGAGGAAAGAGCTCCAGGGGGTCATAAAGGCTGCAGAGAACATCATTGGCTGCCCTCTTCCATCTTTGGAGGGCCTATAGAGCAGAGCCATCTAATAAGAGTTGCGCAAACCGGGGACCGGGAAGTCGGTTGGTGATGTGATTCGCGTAGATTAAAATGTTTCTTAACAGTAAACTTCTGTTCGTTGGAAACTAACACAGAACCATCACATACCAAACAAAGATTAAGTACAAACAAATTACATTACCTTTACCACATTTTCTGTGTTCTACGTCCACCTCCTAGAACTAGGTAACTTCTAATAGAAATAAAGTCAATGGGGATTTCCATGTTAACGCTCCGTGAGGCTCCATGAGAGCCGCCATTGCTGTGGAAAGATTGGACCATAGAGGTCTATGGGAGTGACGTAACTCTGTTATTAGATGGCTCTGCAATACAGCACCCGCTGCCTAAAAAAAGGCCAAGTGCATTCTGAGAGACACATTCCACCCAGGTCACAGTCTTTTTGAATTGCTGCCATCGGGCAGGAGATTCAGGTCCATGAAGACAAGGACAAACAGACTGAAAAACAGTTTCTATGCAGCGGCCATTACAGAACTGAATTTTGCATCAAAAGCATAGTTTTTATATACATACCATTCTTTTTATTCTATTTTGTATTTTATTTTTATCTATTTTTGCTTCAACAAGGAATGCACAATTTCGTTGTGCTTGTCACAATGACAAATAAAAGATATTGAATATTGTATTGTATTTTTGGGCTCTAGAGCCCTTTGAGCCGCTTCTCTCGAGTTCATTTCTCTTGAGTTGTCTTTTGCCTTCTGTCGGTTGCGAATGCTCTTCTCTCTTCTGCGCTGGGGCCCCTTCCCTGTATGCTGCGTTATGGAACGATTGTGAAATGGGGCTTTTTAGCGGAGGAGAGAGACAGCATTCTTAGTTCTACTTTTTTCCTGTAGAAGCTTTGATTGAATGCTTTTGCGCTTTTGAACTTATATTTTGCCGCTTGTCAGTCTCACTTTTTTGAGACTGTTAGTTTTTACTTGGTGTTAGGGAGCGGTAGTGACTGGGCAACAAACAAACATTTGGGGATGAGGGGAAAGTGGTGCCTCGGAGAGAAGCGTGTGAAATCTGAACTTACAGTGTTTGTAGGCTAACATTAGCGCTTGTTACTGATATACCATCGCAGGCAAAGTGGCATGAAGCGCGCAAATTAGTGATGGGAGACTTGAAGCGAGGCTTCAAAGCCTGCTTTGAGCAAAAGTGGGCGTAAAATGTGAAGCCTCCTACGACACCCCTGCAATTCCAGTGTACAGCTTTGTGAGTAAGTATTCATACCACTGAATTAGCTGCCACCACGAAAGATACCGGTGTTCTATGAATGGATGTTTAGTAGGGGTGTAACAATATTGAACCGAACCGACGTACCATACCGAAAAGACCTGTACCGAATCGAACAGTGCTGTACCGAGTACCGAAAGGTTGAGTAAAAGGCTACTCTGTTAATGTTTTTGCATTATGCTTCAACTACATGCAGAGGCTCGTGCAGAACCCTGATAGAGAATGCAAGAAAAAACAGGTGTAGAGGCTTGGTCTTTGTGGAACCTTGAGGAGAAAGTGCTATTTCTTACACTGATGAAATCTATGACCCAAAGTAGCAGGTTGAATGTATTTCCTTTTTTTCGTTTGTATTTTGACATTATTTTGGTGAAATTAACAACGTGCTGAGGAAGAAAATGGTTTTGTATTTTGTTCCCATATACTGTATCGAAAATGTACCAAATCGTAACCCTAAAACCGAGGTACGTACCGAACCGCGATTTTTTTGTACCGTTACACCCCTAATGTTTAGAATGCTATTCAAAAGAATTTTGCATTTGCATTTATATGGCGCCTTTTCCACTCCTTTTAGCACTGAAAGCACTTGTATGCCTCACATTCACCCATTCATACCCACATTTACACGCCGGTGGGCGTAACTTTGACGCAGGGTATACCCTGCCACCAAGGGCAAATTTGGCGGAGATTCAAGCAGAGTGGGGCTTCAACCTGCAACCTTCTGGTTGCCCAACAGGCTCCTCTACCAACTGAGCCACCACCGCCCAGTGCCTGGCCTCACCGGAGTACAGGTATACTAAAAAAAGGATTTGTTGGATTAACTCCAGGAGTACTTCCCATTTCTATATCCTTGTCCCATGTACTAACTCTGACAAAACTGTTCAAATCCTTTCCATACAAGGCCAGAAACACTGTAGGAACAAAGTATGGACATACGCACATAGCAGAAAAACAAAACAAAACCAAAAGCAAAGAAACATCAGCAAGACAAATAAATGCCTATTTGACTAGTTTGCAGAGTAGGCTTGATGGTTTCATATGCTTTGGTATGATTAGTACCTTGAGCCGGATGTATTGCGAAAGGCTAAGCTTCCAAATCAGGCCAAAATATGCATAACAACATTTATAATACTCGCAGAACAAGAGCAGAAAGAATGGAAATACCACACACTTGGGAATATCACAAACTAATGAAAAGACACATACACACACATACCCACATGCATAATAAATACAAGCACAGGCGTATACACACACAACACACACAACACACACATCACACAACACACAACACACACACACACACACACACACACACACACACACACACACACACACACACACACACACACACACACACACACACACACACACACACACACACACACACACACACACACACACACACACACACACACACACACACACACACACACACACACACACACAGAACCTGGAGGAGGGATTGTTGCTCCGACATCAAGGGAAAATGGCGAAACACCATTAGAAACCAAAACCTGCAATCAGCATTTCTCATATTAACCCAGTTTTTCGAAACCAGAATATTTTGGGCCGTCCTACAAAGGATTCCGTCTTTATGTAAGAGAGTGTAGACACACACACACACACACATTTTGTCAAAACACTACTGACTTAATAAGGTATAAAAATTCATACTTTCGTACTAACGTATAAAAATTCATCCCACTTCATACAGAGAGACTGCATTTTCACTCTGAAAATATCAACACTGAATGACACAAGTGTGCACACCAAGAAGTTGCCACACAGACAAAGTTGACCAACTGCAAAACTGCAATGTGCGTGTTTGTATTTGTTTGTGTTCCGGAACTGCAGTGTCTTTCCCAGAGAATATTAAAACCTGGGCTGGACTGGGGGAGAAATAGGACCCGGGAACTTTAGGCTTAAAGGGGCCCCTCATAATTTTTGGCACAGAACTGACTCACCGGTGGGCCTCGCACCATCATGGGCCCTATTTTCATAAGTGTAAAAAAAGGTGCAAGGCCCACCGGGAAATGCCAGCTATGCCAGATGGCCAGATCAAAACCAAGTCAAGGCTTAATAGGTTGCTATACAAATTGAAGGGTTACTCCAACGTTACTAGACAGCTGGTTTTGCCACAGTTTACATTCACAAAAAAAGAAAGAAAAATACGAAGATGAAGACATCAATATGATT
>NC_085862.1:57102247-57107247 GCF_034702125.1 Engraulis encrasicolus | reverse complement strand
CATTTGTTTACATTTCCTAGTCATTTACAAACGTTTGTTAATGTTTTGTTCATCAATTATTAATTATTTATTAAGTCTTTATAATGCTTTTTTGCATCCATTATTCTAAAGTGTTACCAAGGAATTATGTACATTTAAAGCGTGAAGGGAATGTCACCAAAGTTGTGCATCGTGTCAGTTAAGAAGTGACTTTTGTTTCTTGCTGTGGAGATTGGATTCGTAGAAGCGTGTATTGGTATGCTAGGTCTTGCCTGTTGCTGGTGAAGTAGTCTAGCTTAGCCTCGGAGTTGGCTATGGGGTGAATCTGAAGGAGAGCACAGCCGATGGTGTGCCTGGCTTGTCTATCATCACAGTTGTCAAAGTTGAATTGCCGCGGTGTGTAATGGCTGTGCTATTGTTGGATGTTTTGGAATGTTGTACTGGTTCTGTTTTGGCAATTCGTTCCTTTTGCCTCTTGCTGCTGATTTGACCACATAGCACCACCTATTAATGCGTCTTAAATATGGCCTATGTTAAATGCAAACTAAAGGTGGCTTTCTCACTCTCCCTGTATCAATAGCCAGCAATGGCTCGAGCTGCTTTGGCGCTTAGCCTACTTCTTGCTCCGATCACATCCCGAACTCTTTGGCCGTCAGAGTGTAATTACATTCGGGAAGGTAGAGCTAGGCCTATGCCTGTGTGTGTGCGTGCGTGCTTTTATGCGCGGTCTGGGAGACAGGACAGGGGTCCTGATCGAGATGCACCTGATCCACAGTCGCAATTGCAAGAAAATCTAAATTATTTGAAAGCCCGGTCACCTCTCACGAGTGCATCGCATAGCCTAGTCAAAGCATTTCTTCTAATTCCACACATTGCACACTGCCCATGCTGAAGAGACAAACTGTCAAGGCAGCGCGATTTGCTCTTGAACACGCCCTCACCTCCACATCAGGTGCGCGTTTCACTTCCGCAAGAAGAACTTAATAATGTCAAAGTGAGATGTTAAAGAAAAAAAAAGTTAAATCTAGCCATCCTTGTTTAGGCTACATAAAACATGAGGAAGTTATTCAGATGTGATTCGCCATTCCTCACCCTAAAATTGATTAGAACGCAGGAAATGGCAGCTAAAAAACAGAATTTTTTTCACAGCACCCCCTGGTCAAAACCAGTTCCTGCGTCCCTGGCTTCGCTACTGTGCTGAACATGTAAAACCTTGTGAAAGGCGCTGCTTGTCGAGCAGGGAAATATTGAAGCTGCGGTGGGGAAACTCTCTCCACTTTGTAGTTTACAGTAGTGACAACTCGGACATTGGTATTGAAATGGAAGTTTTTATTATTATTATTATTATTATTACTTAACACGTAAAAAAATAGTGAAGGCAATTTGTCTTGGTGACATTGGAGTTAAAAGGCATCCCATGCAGCCGCAGAGGTAGATTCTAGCGGCTTCTCATAGGTATCCACTGATATCGATAGCACATAATAGTGCAGACAACCGCCCTTGATGTAGGCTACTCTGACTGTTCTCATGATGGTTGTTCATCTACCAATTTTACATTTTTTTTTTACCTGTAGGGGGAGGGCCATGGGAAAACAAAATTGAAGTGGGGGGAGGGCCATGGGGAAAAAAATTGAGGTGGAGGGGGGGGGGCATGATTTTTTTTTTTGACCGGACTTCCAGCGCACCAGCCCTCCCCCCCCCGGTAAATAACGTACAGTCCCTTACTGTATGCAAGCATTAATGGCACCTGTTGGAAGACGTCTCTCTCTCTCTCTCTCTCTCTCTCTCTCTCGTGCGCGTATTGCAAGCTGTTGCATATTATTTGCTTGATGCGAAGTTGTGATGGCATAGCCTACGCGCTCTCGTTGACATGGTTGTGTGCATGGTTGCATGCATTTGCAAGACGTTATTGCAACAAGTTAACGCATACAAGCGTGGAAGGGCCGTTCACATCCTATTTCAGTGTCCTTGACTGAAACAAGTGAACTTAACTGAAACATGTTGCAAAATTCCACACTTCTGAACCCTTTGAAATCGGCACTACAGTGATTCTTATCAGAAGGCTTGTGCCTACGCATAGACCCTTAAATTACAAACATTAGCGAACATTGAAAAAAGATCAGACAACGACGGTCGGGAAGCAGGCTCATGAAAGCGACAGGGAGTGGAGAAGTTCCGCAAAAATGCATCGTTAGAGAAAGATGTTTGCTACAGTGCGACACCACCACCACTATTTCATGACTGCATAAACTTCTTCGTCATGGCTAAACGGGCAACAATATTTTTTCTAGCCAGGATTGCACTGAAACGTAGGCTTCTGTTCTGCTGATAAAAACAGTCAAGGGTGTGCAGCATCGACGCTGCCTTTGCCTGTAGCGTGTGTGTGTGTGTGGGAGGGGAGGAGGGAGACGCAGAGCAGAGATGAGGGTCGCGCGACTTTTGAAATAGCAGGCAATTCTTTTTCAATGTTTCAGTGACATATTAACAAAAATGCTTCCTATTGGTTTTCTTCTCAGGTGGTATTGTAGTCACATTTTTATTTTTTTGACGAAAATATAAATCAATATCGTTATATTTTTCGTACAAACGCATGCTTTTTTTCCGTCATGGTTTTATTGTCGTCAGGGGAAAAACAATCGTTAAAGGGACACTGTGCAGGAAATGGTCAAAAAGGGTACTGCAACTATGCTGCTCATTGAAACGGGACTGCCTATTGCCAAATTTGATCTTTACATGAAACTTTACTGAGTAATTAACTTAATTTTCTAGTATGGTTCAAGTAGAGTCATTTTTGCAGCTAAAAATGGCTATTTTTAGAAATTCAAAATGGCGGACCATGGAGAAGATCCCCCTTTTCATGTATGACAAATGCAAATTTTACAGTCATAATGAATACTTAGAATTTGATGGTGGTGGTAAGTATTCATGATAAAGGTAACATTAGTGAATGGGCAGCATGAATTCTGGAAATAAACAACTAAAAATCTCACACAGTGTCCCTTTAACGATAATTATGACGAAAATATTTCGTCACGAAATTAACACTGATGCTCTGTGCTTTCCGCTTTTTCTAAAGCCCAGAGTGTCTGACAATGAGCTGCAGTTATTATTTTGCTCAGCCTCTCTTACTCTTCTGTCTAAGTCTCTCGTTCTTAACCTGTCTCTGGAACCCTCTCTCTGAATCTTTTTCTCTCTCACCATGACTCTACGTAGTGCCTCTCTCTCTCTCTCTCTCTCTCTCTCTCTCTCTCTCTCTCTCTCTCTCTGTCTCCCATCCTCCTCCATCTGAAATCCTTTCTTCAATTCTCTGAATATTTTGTTTTCATTCACTCTCTCTCTCTCTGCCTCTCTCTCTCTCTCTCTCTCTCTCTCTCTCTCTCTCTCTCTCTCTCTCAGTCATTTCTTCACCTCGTTCTCCTTCCCTCACTTTCATTGTCTATGTTTCTCTCTCTCCATTATCTCTTACACTTGTTTTTACTCCTCTCTCTCTCTCTCTCTCTCCTGCACTCCTTCTCCGAAGTCTCTGCTACCCATTAAGGATTATGAGTCATGGAGAGTCTAATGCCGCAATGCCATTCTCTGAGGCAGGGGCATAATGGAGCCTCTGACAGACGTTTCCTTTCAGACGGAGGGAATCGCATTAGCGCGAGGGGGAACATGGATACACGCGCCACACTTCCGCCTCTTTATTCCGGCTCTTTCTGCGCCTCATCACATCCATTACCTTCATTTGTACTGAAAATCGGCCGCAGACACAAACATGAGTGGCGCGTTAATTTTAATGATGCACGCGTTCGCTACACGAGGACACACTTACACGCAAACACTCGGGCGGAGACACACTCACTAACAAAGCACACATTAAAACTCATTTATGCACATATGGGTACAGTCACATACGTGTGCGCATGCACACACGCACATTGACATACACGCACGCACGCACACACACACACACACACACACACACACTTAGCGGCTATGAAATATGCAGGCGTCTCAGTCTCTGATTGGTCAACAGAATGCAACTAGATTGCATTCTCACGGAAAATGCTGGAAGTGGGCTTGCCTTTTGGGGCAAAGATGAGCAGTTTTATTTTTGATATCTCTATCCCTAAATAAAGATGGCTGAATCCAAGATGGCTGAATTGTTTGGCCCATAACTTCTGACTGGGTGGATGGATTTTTTCCAACATTTCTTTTTGCTTTGTTTTCTCGATAGTAGTTTGTTTTTAATTTAGGGATAGAGATATCAAAAATAAAACTGCTCATCTCTGCCCCAAAAGGCAAGCCCGCTTCCAGCATTTTCTGTGAGAATGCAATCTAGTTATTATTATTATTATAATTATTACCCAAATGTAAGTTTGATTGCATAAAGTGACTCACAATCTTCCATTTCATGACAAAAAACAAGGTGATTAATGTAAAAAATTATACATTTTTACAAGTTTTAGTGACAGGTGTGTCATCCTGGATGGAAAAAATGCATTCAGGTAAAATGGGCCACCTATTCATTCCAATGGTGAAATTAAGAATTGCACAAAAGAAAAACAAAATTAGTGATCATTTTAATATTGTTCCATTTTTTTTCCAACACATCTGTTTCCAAAAAAATCACAATTTCATTAAAAGAGCTCCCCTGACACCTCTATCTTCAATAATGGTCAAATTGTTTTTGTAAAAAATATGAATGGTAATTCCCATAGAAAAAACGGCCCAAATTATCTGAAAGGGGCGGCCCAATTTACCTTAACATGTTCAGCTAAAATGGGCCAATGTTTTTTGTTGTTGTCATTTTTAGGTATTTAAACATCACAATGTTGCCACAACTATGTTGTTCCAGATTAAAGGCAAATATTCAAACCTAAAAACACATTAGTTTTTCCAGTTTTATCGCATGTGGAAACAGTATCATCTAGACGATTTCTTATTTTGGCAAGACTTAAAATTTACTTTCTTCTGTCACTCTCCATATGAGGGTTTCCCCTGCCCATCAAAAAAGTGGTATGCTATTCAAATTA
>NC_085862.1:57089747-57099747 GCF_034702125.1 Engraulis encrasicolus | reverse complement strand
TGCGGTTCTTGTGTAATTTAACCCCTTTGCGCAAAGCCGTTATAACCTTACTGTCACCAAAATAATAATGATCAAGACTCAATTGTTACTTAATTCTCTCAGTGTGTTGATATGGCGTACTTCAGTGTTTTCAGCAGACTGCATAGGCCATCTGCACAAAGAGGCTAAATCACACAGCAAGCATGGGTCGACCTTAGTCTTCGTCTCCCTGTTTTTCTGGAACAGGGCTGCTAGGTGTCAGACGAGGGAAGTGAGGCGAAGATGAACATATGCACAGACAGACAACCAAACAGACAGACACTCACGCACACACAAACATGCATGCACACACTCACACACAATGTCTCTCACATATGTAGACACACACACACACACACACACACACACACACACACACACACACACACACACACACACACACACACACACACACACACACACACACACACACACACACACACACACACACACACACACACACACATCCAGGCGGGTGTGTGTGTAAGCATCCTCCCCCTGGCCCCAGGGGTATACCTGTCTGATCCTCTGGCAGAGTATCTTTCAGTCTGACTGGAAAGGTCAAGGACTCTCCTTCTTCCATCTCCTGCCTTTGTGTGTGTGTGTGTGTGTGTGCGTGCGTGCGTGCGTGTCTGTGTGTGTGTCTGTGTGCTTCCATCTCCTGTGTGGCCTTTTGTCAGGCGGACGAGCCCTGCGCTTGGTGATTATGGGGGGTGGGGGGCTGCAGAAAAGAAGCGCTGGGGGTAATTGAGACATTTCAGATAGGTGTTGATTGGTCGAATCCCTTGATGCAATCTGGCAGACTGTTCTACTCACAGACATCATATATGAAGACTAGATGCGTCGTCCGCGTTCCCGTCATGCAAGTCGAACGTCCGCGCATGGCGGCCATGTTAAAGCAGCCTTCTGGCTCAACCAGTTGCAGTGAGTTTTGGGTGTTGTATACTCTTCAGATGGCCATAATTCCCTCAAATTTATTTCGATTTTCGAAAGGGTTGGTTTTTTACACAGTATAAAAAAATCCAAACGAAAGTATATGTTGATACTGCATAGTGATGCATATCCACATTATTATTATATTATATTACATTATATTATAATGTTCATAGGTCTAAAATCATGTATAATATAATTCAGTAGGCTTATTCATGTAATTAAATAGACCCCATAAACAAATGCACAAAGTAATCTTTTATATTTTCAGTAAAATAACAAATAAACGTTCACTTTAGTCTACATTCTACTTTGGTTTCGACAGCTCCACCTTGTGTTCAAAATGAGTCGTGACGCTAAAGCCATCCAGATAGAATTAACTTGTTGCGCTGTAGGCTTCATCTCTCTTCCAGTACGTCATCTCTGTCGTCTATAATTTGATGCAATGAATATATCCATGCCGTCAACGTAATGCACAGCAATGATTAAAATGTGTATTAGCTGTAGGTCTATCTATTTTTTTGGACAAATAGGTTAAGTGGGAAGCATAGGCCTATTACTCTCCTGGGCGTTTCACCCCAGTCTACACTTAAGTTTTAAGGAGCCCTACCATTTATAAACACGTGTCAATATTTCAGCGAAGCAACAGAATACATTTTTAAGTATCCCAACGTTTCAACTCTTCACTTTACTTCAGCTGTAACGGAGGGTCTGTGGAGAGTTTAGGCTGCTCTAATATGGGCGACCTGTGCGGACGTGCTTGAAATACGCGATGAAGTATCTAGTCTTCATATATGATGTCTGTGGTTCTACTGTAAAAGGGCTCCATTGTTGCTCCCTGCTGCCCTCTGTCAGGCACACGGCCACACACACAGACGAACGTGCACACACACAAACATGTTCAAAACTTGTGCACACACACACACACGCATGCACACAAACACACAGATAGAGGTGTCATAGAAGGTCAATGGATCACATACACACATGCGAACGTGCACACACACACACACACACACACACACACACACACACACACACACACACACACACACACACACACACACACACACACACACACACACACACACACACACACACACACACACACACACACACACACACAAAGGGATCACTCACTCTGTCCCCTCTATTGCTCTCTCCCTTGCTGTCTCTGAATCTCTCCCTCACGCTCTCTCTATCTCTTTCTCTCATTCTCTCTCTCTCTCGCTCGCTCTCTATCTCTCCTGTCCAGCCATGCTCATCGATCTGACCACAATGGCCATAATGAGCATGGGTTTGTGTGTGTGCGTGTGCGAGCGTGTTTTCATGAGAGAGTGAGAGAGAGAGAGAGAGAGAGAGAGAGAGAGAGACAGAGAGAGAGAGACAGAGAGAGAGAGACAGAGAGAGAGAGACAGAGAGAGAGAGAGAGAGTGTGTGTGTGTTCACCGTGGGCTTGTTATTTAAAGTGCAGAACAAGGTGTGATCCGTTCCACATTCCGGTTTAAGTGTGTGTGTGTGTGTGTGTGTGTGTGTGTGTGTGTGTGTGTGTGTGTGTGTGTGTGTGTGTGTGTGTGTGTGTGTGTGTGTGTGTGTGTGTGTGTGTGTGTGCACTACACAGGCCTATCCAGCCTGCCAGTGGTGTAATTAATATAGAACAAGGCTATTGATTTCTCATTCAGCTCAAATGCAGGTGCTCTACCGAGTGTCCACTCTGCCTCTGCCACAAAGCGACATCTCTCTTTTCTCTCCCTCTGTCCCTCCCTTCTCTCTCTCTCCCTCTTTCTCTCTCGCTCTCTATTCTCTGTCTCTCTGTCTCTCCCTCACTCATAGACGCCACCTCACAAAACACATTCTTCTTCCATCTCCTCTTCTTATTCCTCTCTCTCCCTCTCTCTCTTTTTCTCCCTCTCTCTCTCCCTTTCTCCCTCCCTCTCTCCCTACCCCTCTCTGCACCATTATTTCTTTCTCTCAAAGCGTCACCTCTCTTTGCCTCACCTTGTACTCTATCTAATTTAAACACAAACATACGCATGCACGCACACACAAGCACACTCACAGAGGCGGAACTATAGGGGGGACAAGCAGGGTATTTGTCCCGGGGCACAGGGCCCTCCTGTATTAGTGTTGGGGGCTTTATTCTGTCCATGGCAGGCTGTATGGAGGGCTCCTATAAGTGGTTTGCCCTGGGGCCCTGTGCACAATTGTTCTGCCACTGCACGCATACACGCAAATACACACACACGCACACGCACATGCACATGCACACACACACAAGCACGCACGCACGCACGCACGCACACACACACACACACACACACACACACACCTGGTCCCTTTCTCTACATTGTGTGTCTCACAGAGAAGTGTATTGCTGATTGTATCTGTGCTTATTTCCATTAAAAAATAAACGTCTGGGTTACTATTGTAACCCCGGTTCCCTGAGTAGGGACCAGACCTATTACTCATGGGACATGATCGACCTTGGTTGATCCACGAAGCATTTTTTATATCTTTAATCAAGCCGAATGGCAGATGGCTGTGTCAGTCAAGCTAGGGCCCGCCCACTGGCGGTGGCTATTACTCCACTGACACCCATCTCACTTCCTCGCCGTGTGCTCAACCTAGTAATAGGTCTGGTCCCTACTCAGGGAACCCTGGTTACAATAGTAACCCAGACGTTCCCTATCACAGGAACTGCAACCTATTACTCATGGGACCGTCTCCAATCCCGCACACGACGTGTCTATGCAGAGGACACCATTCGGAACACGCTGCAGTGAGGGCCCCGCAACTTCACAGGGCAGGGAACCACCACAACCAGAACCACACACACAGTATGCTGACGCCCAGCTATAGGGGAGCGACAGGTAGTGGCGCGACTATACAGAGGCCAAGTCTCCCCGTTGCCAGCAGTTAACACAGCCCGTGGGGCAGAGGTTCAGCCACCTCCCACCTGAAAAAGCGAACAAAAGAGTGGATAAACTCCACCCTGTCGCCCTCTATATGTCAAATATAGAACCAGTCATTAATCAGCACGTAGACTCGACGAAAATGTGCATGTGGAGTGGACACAGAAAAATGAGCAGTCCCAGATGCAGGACCAAACCCCGGCATAAAGCAAGCTATAGGCTGGCGTGAAAGCACGAATGACAGCAATAATAGGCAGAAACCTGAGCTGGCATAAAGTAGCCCCCCGACGCACCCACCATCTGGACATCTGGAGAGCGCACACAGAGACAGGGCGAAACCCAATTAAAGATAACGCCCTCGCACACATTGCCATTGAACCAGCACAAAATGTGAAGCCCCACTGTCAGTGCAAAACATAATATCCTGCGTCGGACAAGAAAAGACATAGTGCATCAGGCAGACGTCAGTATCAAGAAATATAATACAACACAGAACTGGGCGATTGCACGCGACTAAACGATGTGGAGTGAGCAATCTAAATTCCCAACATTTCAGTCACTTTATGTATCCTAAGAGGGAAAACAAGGATAATTTTGCCCGGTATGCCGTAAATTGAGGCTCGGGCACCAGCTTTTGTTCGTGTAATCAATAGCAATAGTATTGCTATCCAGGGAAATATTCGAAGCAAAACCATTGCGCGCTCCCGCGCGTCGCCATGCGTCTGGCCAAGCTGTGTATAAAGCCCGTCCCGTGGGTGCAAGAACCAGACGCGGAGATGGGCGTGCGAAACAGTGCGCACATCGTCTCGTGACTGTACATAAAACCCAGGGAGTTCCAGCCTGTACTGTGTCAAATCCCACAACAGTAAGCAAGACCCTCCTTATAGCAGAATGAGAGAGCGTTATAAGTCTGGTTTCCCGTTGCAGGGGCTCACGAGAGCGGCGCAAGGGGTACTTTTTTTTCACATCCTGACCTGTGCCAAGGTGAAGCGCTACCCCTCCACTACCTTTATAGCCGAAATTAGGGAGGGTTAATTGTTTGGTTGCCCTGCACAGAGGCTCCGTACAGCGGCAGTGCAAGACATAGGTACCTTTTAGGCATTCACAGATAACCGTGCAGTCACAGACCGTACAAGGGAGGAGAACAACATTTTATTTTACCAATGACCATCAGGGAACGGGACTGAGCAGTCAGTGTGCAAACAGATAAATGTGTTTATTTGATGTGTACATGACATTAGTTCGGGCATACTTTGGGCGAACCAGGTGCTTTCGTGAACATACAGTGGGTCACAAGTGTGTGGAACTGGATGTGTCATTACGGTGTACAACGGAACAGGGGCTCGAGGAGCTAGCTGGCTAACATGCAGGCTAATACTCTCAGCTGGCATGGCAGACGGGGCCGAGACGGCATCAGCATTGAGGGTAATTCCGTGGCTGAGGCGCTCTCAGCATGTCTAGGGGAACGCAGAGCAAACACAAAACAGTGTCCTTCCTTTCGGGAAGGCGGCTGTCTCGTGTTCCCTTCTCAGGGAGGTGCGTGCGACCCAAGACCCCTCCATCGATGTCCGTATCTGGAAACAAGCGCGACATCTGAAAACCCTGTAAAGCATCTGAAACGACAGAAGTTAAGAATCGTGTGGACACTCTTAGCTGGTGTACACCGCCATTACGAGTAATCCGCCACACAGAAATTCATTCACAAATAGCAAAATTGTATTTCTGAAAAAAGTGATACTTCACGTGGATCTTCGCAGGGCGAAGCAAGAAAGAGGAAGTGAGATGGGTGTCAGTGGAGTAATAGCCGCCGCCAGTGGGCGGACCCTAGCTTGACTGACACAGCCATCTGCCATTCGGCTTGATTAAAGATATAAAAAATGCTTCGTGGATCAACCAAGGTCGATCATGTCCCATGAGTAATGGGACATGATTCTTGCGGTAGGGAACCCTTTTCTCTTTAAATCGCTATTACTGGTGAGGCGAGCCACACACACACACACATACAGACACACAGCACACACACGCGCGCATACAGACACACAAGTACGCACACACACACACACACACACACACACAGTGCCAGACAGAAGTAGGAGGCTCTTCGGTGATACTGCATGCTAGAAAGCAGTCTGATTCTTAATTTGCCTGCACTGACACTGTGCGTGCGTGCGTGCGTGCGTGCATGCGTTTGTGTGTGTCTTCCCTCTGTTCTTGAATACTGTTTCACATGTTCCCTCACGTTGCGTGTGTGTATGTCCATATGTACACGTGTGTGTTTTTGTGCATGCACATGTTTGGGACAACATTGCATTGCACTCTGCATTATGAGTGCTGAACTACGCTATCTGCAAAGCTCTTGTGACCTGACATGATCAATTGTCTGAAGGTCACAGGATGAGTGTCGTCTGAGTGCGATGGGGTGAGGGGGTGAGTTGCATTGTGTGTGTGTGTGTGTGTGTGTGTGTGTGTGTGTGTGTGTGTGTGTGTGTGTGTGTGTGTGTGTGTGTGTGTGTGTGTGTGTGTGTGTGTGTGTGTGTGTGTGTGTGTGTGTGTGTGTGTGTGTGTGTGTGTGTGTTTGTGTGTGTGTGTGTACGTTTGCATGCATGTGTCTTAGGTGAGACTGAAGCCAGAGAGCATGGAAGGGGAAAAACTGCTGCGTTAGATGGCAACAGATTTAGCACATGGCTGATCGTGTGTGTGTGTGTGTGTGTGTGTGTGTGTGTGTGTGTGTGTGTGTGTGTGTGTGTGTGTGTGTGTGTGTGTGTGTGTGTGTGCGCGCGCGTGTGTGTGTAATGGCTGATCACACCCCCTTGTGCTGGCTGCTGGCGCTCATACTGCTTTCCAGTCCAGCGACACACACACACACACACACACACACACACACACACACACACACACACACACACACACGCACACACACACACACACACACACACACACACACACACACACACACACACACACACACACACACACACACACACACACACACACATACAGATGCCGCTAAGGAAGCAGGAAGCCTACTGTAGCTGTCAGCGCTGAGTGACGTTTGGAGAGATGAAGTGCTTCCTGGGTCACGCACCGCTGCTGCCTGCCGCTGCGGAGGTCACCGGATCCAGAGGCCGGCAGCAGATGCCCACTGCCAGGAGAGAGAGAGAGAGAGAGAGAGAGAGAGAGAGAGAGAGAGAGAGAGAGAGAGAGAGTGAGAGAGAGAATGAGAGTGTGTGTGTCTGTGTCTGTGTGAGGGTGTGTATGTGTGGGTGTGTGTGATAGAAAAAGTGAACCAGGAATCGTGTGTGTGTGTGTGTGTCTGTGTCTGTGTGTGTCCGTGTGCATTTATGTGTGTTTCTGGTGTCAGCCCTCCAGCCCTCTATCATAATTTGGGGGTGTCTCCGAGTTTAAAACCAGTACACACACGCATGCACGCACGCACGCACACACACACACACACACACACACACACACACACACACACACACACACACACACACACACACACACACACACACACACACACACACACACACACACACACACACACACACACACACACACACACTGATGCCCCTAAGTAGAGGAAGTGAAAGGCTGGCATCTCTATTTTAGGGCGGTGTTAGAGTCATATTCAGAGCGCTGGAGTGTCACTTGTCCCCAATGTACATCACCTCTACATTTGCTCATACTGATAAAATAATGTAGGCCTATGGTGCAATACACATGTGTATACACACGCACACACACACACACACACACACACACACACACACACACACACACACACACACACACACACACACACACACACACACACACACACACACACACACACTTACTTATGGTTTTGCAGGTAAGAGTAACCGAACCAGCACTAGAAATACTAAATAATTCATTGAATATTAGTAATATGAAGAAGTGTTGATCAGACAAATGCTTTAGTATTGGATCCTCCTCTTCTGGTACTGTGTGGTTTATATGTATAATTTTATTTCTCTATGGTAAAATACTATTAGTCAAGCTGGGATCTGTGAATATGCTTGAAAACAAATGCTAATAATCAGTAAATAAAGCATGTTTTATGTGTGGTTTTTAAGGGTTGAATTAGTGAATACCGGTATGCTTGAAAATAAATACTTTAATGAATGAATAAAGGTGTTGTGTGCGTTTTTAAGTATGACCTTTTCATCTTAGATTTAGGGTTTATTTGGTTTTCCTTTTGCCACAATTTTTTGCTGGGTGAATTATATCTGATTAGCTGGAAATGCAACCAGCAATCTCGCTCCCTGGAAAGCTTAGGTAAACCGATGTAGTAATGTTTAGCGCAGCATTCAATGGACAATTACCCAGTGATGTACGCATTGATTATCTTTTGTGTGATTTGTGTCTATGATTTAGATCTTAGCTTGCTTTTTTTTTGTAAATCATAATTAGCACATGTTCCACTCTGTTTCACATGCTGTCCTGTCTAATCTTGACTGCTCGAAGTGCTTATGATGTTGTTACCAAGAGGCATGCATAATGTAGAGTAATCTATTACAGAAAAACAATATTAAACAAAATAATAAAAAAAACACAATGCTTCATTATTTTATTAACACGGATCCCGCTCATAAATATTATATGAGGCCCCGAAGGTTTAATTCTGTTTCATTAAAGGTGTGTTACTCCCAACGTACACGCATACAGTAAGAACTGGTTGCCTTCTATGGTACAGTTTCAGTTTTCAGCCAATTAAATGAAAATCATAAAATCATAATAATGCTAATAGTGGATGCTACGTATGCTGTACATATTATTACAGAAGGTCCTGAGGGCCTGATATTGCCGCTTTTCATTTTAACAAATAAAATAGGCTACAGCTTATTTGAATTCCTTGACTATCTCTCACACTAACACACAGACGTAAATAAAAGGCAGTACAACAGCTCCAGGTTACAGAATACTCATGGAAAAAATGTGTACAGTATCTTAACAACGGAGAACAGATTTAGCATGGAAAATCCTAAGCTGAAGGCATCACATTCATTCTTGGTTGAAAAAATGTTATGGGTGAGGTTGTAAAGACAGCCAACATGAAAATGTGAGAACTTCTTGTGACTGCAGCAGACACCACCACATACAATGCAGTGTAGAAGTTGAAAAATGTATCATTCAGGAACATGTGTGCTCATAACCCTTTGCGGTAACACTTAAAACGCTTTATGAGCACTATGTAAATAAGGAACTAATTATCAACAAATAATTTCCAAATGTTTGTGAATGAGTAAGATATGATATGTTAACGCAGTATACATGACACAACTGTAGCAGTCCTGGAAGTTGGTCTCCCAAAGAGCAAAAGACATGAATCCACTTGATATAGAAGTGACTGGCAGGCAAAACACACATCAAGCTCATCCAGTAGGAGACGATTCCCACTCAGCAGTGCAAGTTGGTTCCTACCCATTTACAAACATTTGTAAATGTTCCGTTTATAATTACTTCAATAATTAATGTTAATTAAGTGTGTTAATGAAGCTTTTTAAGGGATCTTTTTTCTGAAAGTGTAACCCACTTTTATCCCCTGATTCAACCTGATGCTTGAGAGTCCTCTTGAAGAGCGTCTGTGTTTATTTATTTTTCCTACAAGAAGCGTGTGGTTAATGAGGCGTCTCTCCATAGTGCCATGTCACATCTCCAGGGGTAATTGTGCTTAAAGAGATTTTCTTTGGAAGATGCAGGGAGATGCCGGCCTGCGCGGTGCGGTGCAGTGCGCTGTGTCGAGGTGGTCTTCCTTCACTGATCTGATGGAGCCTGTGGTGCTCCCAACCCACTCTGAACTGAATCAATAACCGGATGCCTCCGCATCCAAATGCCTTCAACCCTCGGAAGACAGGGTGGGATAGGGTGTGTGTATGTGTGTGTGTTTGCGTATGTGTGTGCGTGCATGCATGCGTACGTGCGTGCATGTACGTGCGTGCATATGTTGGGAGTTCATGGAAGTTGTGGAAGGGAGGCCCTGCAGGGAAGCTTGGAGACTGGGGTGCTCACTGAGCACAAAAATGAACATTTCTTTAGCCCTCAACCCACTCCTATGAGCATTTCTTAAGTCCTCTCGAGAGATAAAGGGATTCACAAGAGTTTAATTTGAGGCTGGA
>NC_085862.1:57069747-57082247 GCF_034702125.1 Engraulis encrasicolus | reverse complement strand
GGTATGATGGTAGCAGCTTTGAAAAGTGATGGGATGACTGCTTGCTCCAGAGAGATGTTAAAGATGTCTGTGAAGACATCCTTCAGCTCTTCTGCACAATCCTTCAACACTCGGCCTGGTATGTTGTCTGGGCCAGCTGCTTTGCGTGGGTTGATGGTGGCCAGTGTCCTCTTAACACTGGCAGAGGACAGGTAAAGGGGTTGATTATGGGGGGGAGGGGGAGGGGAGTTTTCTGTGGGTGAGTGTCATTTTGTGCTTCAAAAGCGGGCAAAGAAAAACTGTTCAGGTCGTTTTAGCAGAGAGGTGTTGTTGTCACAGCTTCGTGGTGCAGGCTTATAGTCCGTGATGGGCCTGTATGCCCTGCCACAGGCTCTGTGCATCTCTGCTGTCTTTGAAGTGTGTTGTTATTTTGTCTGAGTATTCCTTTTTTGCTTTCCTGATGCCCTGGGACAGGTTAGCCCTTGCTGTCTTTGGGCCCAGCTACGTCTCCCTGCTCTGAAGGCTTTGTCTCTGGCCCTCAGCAGTCGGTGAACGTCTCCTGTGAACCATGGCTTCTGGTTGGCCCTGGTAGTGATGTGTTTTATTTCTGTAACATCATCGATGCATTTTTGTGATGTAGGAGGTCACAGTGTCTGTGTACTCCTCAATGTCAATGTGATTGCTGTTGGGTGGCAGTTGTTTTGAAAATGTCCCAGTCTGTGGTTTCAAAGCAGTCCTGGAAGTCGTGAGATGGCTCCCTCAGACCATTCCTCACCTCCTTCTGAACTGGTTTTGGTGAGTTTTGCCTTTTGTCTGTAAGCTGGCAGTAGCAGAATTGTCGTGTGGTCTGATGATCCAATGTGGGGGATGGGCTTTGCCTTGTATGCTCTCTTCTGATTTGTGTAAACGAGGTCCAGGGTGTTTTGTTCTCTTGTTGGGAAGTTGACATGTTGATGAAATTTTGGAAGTACTGTTTTGAGATTTCCGTGGTTGAAAATCTCCCAGTACCACTGTGAAGGCATCTGGGTGTGCATCTTGTTGTTCACTGATGCCCCGATGCAGCTCGTTTCAGTGCCTCGCTTTTGACGCCAATTGTTGTTGCTGGGTGGGAGGTAGACGGCGACTAATAGGATAGCGGATATTTCTCTGGGTAAATAAAAGGGTCGGCACTTGATGATCATGAACTCCACTCGTGGAGAGCAGTGCCTCTGTACTACCGTAGCATTATTGCACCAAGCATCATGTGTGTAGACACATATCCCTCGTTTTTTCTCTGCAAGGGCTCTGTCCGCTCGGTGGCACGTTAGTTGTTCCAGTTGTAAAGCCGAATCGGGTATGCCGTCGTTCAGCCATGATTCGGTGAACACCGTAACGCAGCAGTTCCTCACGGTTTTGTTCGCTGATCTTAGTAGCCGTATGTCATCCATCTTATTGTCCAGAGATCTGACGTTTGCCAAGAGAATTGATGGTATTGCTGGACGAGTTGGGTTGGCTGCAAGCCGTGTCTCGACGCCACCTCGTTTGCCCCTTTTCCTAATTCTTGAGCGTCGCTTTCGGTGTCGGCACATAGCGAGGCAGACGGGTCCGATGTAGTCCTATGCCGCCGGGAGAATTCTAGTTCTTCCAGAGTCTTCATTGGTACATCCAATACATTGCTTAAGTTGTCCATTCTTATCTGCAACAGCTGTTGCCGACGGACTGTACGTGCGGTTCCGACATATTTTCCGACGATAGACATTTCGAAAGACACATTTTAACACAAATAAACACTGAAAGTTGGGAAAGCAAGGGGCTGCTGCAACCTACGTGCGCCGCCGCCGGAAGCTATACTATATATATATATATTATATATCATATTTCTGGAACAATATTTGAGTAGCCCCAGCTGCGGGCAGAGAGGCGGGACCAAGCACAGCCTGCTCGCTTTGAATCAGGGCAGCGTGCGTCTAGAAGTCTTGACCATTGAGCACATTTGGTTGTCATGCAGCAAGTTTTCTGACTTTCCGGTAACTTTTTAGATGAAAGCTTCTAGCGACCGTCTTCTGGGCGTCTGGAATACATGTGGAGAGAAGGCCTATAGCTTCACTATTCAAATTAAATTCGAAGCACCAGCAACAAGAGAAAGCTGTCTGCCGACACTTGTTTCTGATTCTGAATGACAACAAATTGTTCGTGCATGAGCCAGAAAAAATACAACAGTGTCGGAAAACTTAAATCTACAGAATGCACCCCTGTTAAATCCATGCTACAGTAAAAACAAAAAAAGAGAGAGAGAGAGAGAGAGAGAGAGAGAGAGAGAGAGAGAGAGAGAGAGAGAGAGAGAGAGAGAGAGAGAGAGAGAGAGAGAACGTCTCTTCAGACTGCCTATTTTGTTGAATAGTTTTTGTTGGAAATCGTCCTCCAATCCCTTCAAGCCTTCAGGCTGCCTATTTTGTTTTAGTTTTTGTTGATTTGAAAATGTAGGCTAAATCAGCTGTTTTTAATGTTCATTTGTTTAATAGTTTTTGTTTGAAATCTTGAATCCCTTGAAGCCTTCAGGAAGCCTATTTTGTACCAGGTTTTGTAAATCAGCTGTTTCATTCGCTCATTCAAACGGTTTTTGTTGATTTTAAGATGTAATGCAGCTATTTTTAATGCTCATTTTAACTGTAAAGACAATGGTCTTGAGCAATTATTTTATTTGTATTAGGTCTCTTTATTAAATAAGCTGGTAGCTGCCTATTTTGGCCTCGTTATTAAATAAGCTAGCTGCCTATTTTGTTATAGGTTTCGTTAGAATTCCTCCATAAGCCTACTTGTCAGACGTAGCCTGGAACTACTTGTAATTTGCACTATTGCTGGAATCGTTGCTTCTCACGCGCAGGATGTAGAGATAAAACAAAACCCGCCGGTTTACGTAAACATCGGCAAATGGTTAATAAATGGTTAATAAAATAATACTTTAGTTTGGTTGCATCTGCTGTAGCCTAATATTTCACGAAGGGGTTAGCATCGGACATATGCATCCGGTTATGCATTTTGAGTTTTTGTAAAACCTGTGAATGACTGTGAAAAGACATCATTTATCGGGGATGTTATAGTCAATGCAGTCACCACTTGTCCCCTTATAGCTGACGGTTTGTCGCTACTAGCAGGGCCGGTTTTAAGCATAGGCCGGCTAGGCGGTCGCCTAGAGCGCGATGTGAAGAAGGAGCGCCGAAATGACGCTCTCCGATGCGTAATTTTGCGTTATGGAGGTTTTTTTTAATGAAGTCGCAATCAACAAAGCGTGGCGAAAGCGCTCCTCACGGCAAAACGCCCCTCAGCCAATAGTAATATCGCTTTCAACTGTCTCTGGGAAGTCTGTGAACCAATAAACAGACAGTCCTGAGAAAGGGGGCGGGATGAGTGACAGCGTGCGATCTATTTTGAATTTGGGCACCACTCACTCGAGAGACAGAGGGAAGCGCAGACAGAACAGTGCTGCTCTGCTGGGTGGAGAATTGTTATGTTCTCATTAAACCAGTCATTGCATGATGCAGGAGTTGCAGAGGTTGTTTTGGAACTATGTGATTCAATCAGCAACCGTTTGTGATTATGGAAAGCCTAATAGTTATGAGGCTACTGTTTGGAATTAGAGGGAAAAAGAGCTTTGTTTTTGATCTGAGAAATCGCTAGTTAGCATGCTAACATTAGCCAAGTATGCCAAGCAATGAAATCCAAGCAATGTAAAGTAAGACTGGTGCAATGTTTAAAACAATTTTAGCTGCCATATGTCCCTCCATCCACTTGAATGAATTACCTGCTTGTTGTAATCTTTAAAAAAACATTTTTTCCAGACCAGAAGGACATACATGAATCATGTAACACAGAACCATGCACATCATGTTTTCATGCTGAGTGATGTAGTATTGCAGACAAGTGAGGCTATTTACTATATTTTGTATATTACTCTCCCTTTCTCTCACCCTGTCCCTCCAGTTCAAACACATAGATAGCCCCCTTCTCATTCTCCTACTCACAAATGCACCACTATTTCCAGTACAGAAATGAAATTGGTTCGGAATCATAGACAGCACAAATGTGTAGCTTATTAAAATTGTTATGCTGACATGTTGTGATGCTGTAGGTAGGCCTAGGTGTAGATAGGCTATCAATGCAGACCTCCTTGGTAGGCCTATTGTCTACACATGTATTTTACATGCAAATGTACTGTATCACTCTCCTGGCATTTCAATTCCATATTACAATTCAAACACATTGATAACCTCCCTCTCATCTGGGGTTGGGGGCACCACCACCATCACATCCAACACACCACACAGTGAAGCTACTTTCATGCGACTCAATCTGATGTGTTGGTCGCCTGTCAAAAAGAACCAGAAATCCATTTGATGCAAAACAATTATTGTTCTTGATGCTATTTAGTTAAGCTTACTACCGGTATTACTCTTTTGTTCTGTAAGGTAGCCTATAAAAAAGAGGGTTTTTTTTTCTTTCAAAGGTTTGGGGGGGGGGGGGGGGGGGGGCTGAACCGGCCCTTGCTACTAGCATTGTGTGGAGATTTGAAACGTGTACTTTTACAACTCGAGACTTGTTTTCTTCTATGTGGATATTTTTTTCGTTTGGTAAAATTACGGACAGTGCAATGAACTGCCTTCTGTGACTTTCTGATGCTTCGTGGAATTAATCGCAAGTGTCCGCAGTGTGGATTCCTGCTGTTTTTTTATTTGTTTGTTTGTTTCTAGTTGTTCTAACATTAGACGGCTATCCTCTGACAGTTAACTAGCAAAACTTATGCGAGGCGCACACACTTTCTACATGGTTTCTACATCAACCCCCCCCTCCCGTTTCAGAAAAGACATGTCGGGAGAAAGAACCATTCAAATTACAACTATACCTGGCCCCAATTTAATTCCCTCTTTTCTTCGGCACTGAACTTATGCAGACCAAAAACTAAGTCATTAATAAGCCCCCCACCCCCCTTCTGTCTGAGGAAGCTTCTAATGGTTCATCTTGCAAATGAACCATTTTCACGGTACACTTACCGGGACCCTGCGTAATGTGTGTGTGTGTGACGTGTGTGTGTGTGTGTGTGTGTGTGTGTGTGTGTGTGTGTGTGTGTGTGTGTGTGTGTGTGTGTGTGTGTGTGTGTGTGTGTGTGTGTGTGTGTGTGACGTGTGTGTGTGTGTATGTGTGTGTGTGTGTGTGTGTGTGTGTGTGTGTGTGTGTGTGTGTGTGTGTGTGTGTGTGTGTGTGTGTGTGTGTGTGTGTGTGTGTGTGTGTGTGTAAGTGAATCATTACTGGGGTGTTTGCTCCACTTCTTTAGCTTCTCACTCTTGAGCTTCTTTCTGTGTTTGACTTTCTTCCCGCGACTACTCCTTGTCTCATATCTCACTCTTTCCTCCGGTGTGACTGGCACTCTAGTCCCTTTGTCAGGATACCAGGAGCTCATTGAGTGTGTATAACAGCAGGTGGTTTCACAAAAACAAAATAAAGCACTAAAAAAACAAACACACAAGCAAAACAAAACAAAATAAGAACAACACACATTTACATAAATTGTTATATCCCTCTTGTCGACCAAAAACACACTAAAATTGAGCAGATGCATTTTCAAACTTAACATAGCCAAAAATTCTGAAGGTTAGGTTAACCTAGTGGTAGTGGTAAATCATCTAGTGCAGTGTGTTTCTCAACGGGGGCGGTACTGCCCCCCAGGGTAGTTGGGACAGTTCAGAGGGGGGCGTTGGCAGACTTATGATGAGGTCAGGGTGAATGTGTGGTTGTGCCACTTTCCCCAGAGCTGAGCTCCATTCCTTTGGAGAAATGAATGCCAGTCTCTGCGTGGTGTGCGTATGCGATGACCATGGTCTGCCTGTGTGCCCTCAGGACTTCCTCTCCATTTAGCAGGCTGAAGACTAATGTGTTTACCGGCTTAAGCCAGGCCTCGCCAAAGCCCCCATTACACACCGCAGGATTTATACCTCATATGCTTGGCATCGTCATAGCCAGGGCCGCTTACAGCTTTGCCTGGGTCCGGGACAAAGCACCACCTTCTCAATACATAGCCTACAATGTAATGAGAAACCAATTGTTCCCCCTTCCCTGGGCCTGGGACAACTCACCTTTCACCCACACACCCCAGATTCCTTGATCACTCAAATGGCAGCACATCAGGATTTATATCAAGACAACAAGAGGACGGGGGAGGTGTCATGAACAGACTTCCGCTGTATGCATTCATCTTTTGTTTCATTTATTACATAGGCCTATATATAACTCATTTATACATTTTAATACCATTATGGTAATTCAGGCCTGTAGTTGCCAGTAGATGGTTATTAGTCCAGCCATCACATGACTGCTTGGAGCTATGGTGTCATATGACTGCTTGGGCTTCATGAAGTCATATGACTCATTGATATGATGAATTCATGTACTGACATCATCATCATCATCATCATCATAATCTATCTTCATGCTACAAAAAAGAGGGCTAACACCTTAGAATAACAGCCACTTCAGCATATTTATTGATATTTTATTATGTATTGATGCACTACATAATAACCATTAGAACCAATTCTATAGCTACTCAGCGAGGAAATGGGTCCCACTGGGTGAGTTTGATGTGTGTTTGCCTTCTGGATATTTATTTCTATATACAGTTGTTTCATCTCCTTTGCCCTTTGAATGATTAATTTCCCAGACAATCCATCCAGGAGTGCTGTGTTGCTGTGTTGTGTTTGCTGTGTTAACATAGTATTTCTTGTTTTGTTGATAATTAGTGTTTTTTTACAAAGTGTTTTTAAAGTTTTTAAAGGGACACGATTCAAAAGTGATACCACCGCTCCTTTGGCATGACCTCTGAATGGACACTAACTTTCTAGTTTAGGCTGCCTTTGACGTCAATCTTTTTTTTTAAAGAGGAATTTCTCTTCCATGCTAATGAGCACGGTGATTATTATATCTACAATAGCCAAATTAACACCAAAATTACAGTCTGTTCCATGCTCTACATTTTCCCTAATGAATGCTATAATGTGCCAACCAATTTTTTATTTAGTGCACATTTTATGTTAAGAGAGGCTAGATTGCAGATCAAGTATCTCCTATATACAAATGAGATGGTGCCTTACTCAAGAGCACTTCAGCCATGGAAGATACAGGATTTAAACGTGCAACCATCCAATTCCAAGACCAACTCCATAAACATTAGGGACACAACAGAGTACATCACACTTAACGGACACTTTTCATTCAAATTGACTTCATGTTATTTAGATACAGGGTCAGTGTATATCGAGTATTGCATGATGCAGCACCACAGAAGAAAAATCAAGCACCACAAATTGATCAGTAGCTGCATAATGTCACTTGGGCTTAACATGACACTTGCACTGGCCAAATGTTCTTTGCGTGTGGAATCACACAATGCTTGGTCTGTGAGCAACACTGGGTATTACCATACCTGGATCAACCTGCTGTTGGATGCTTTGCTCAAGGGCTTTTCAGCCATGGAAAGGGATACTAGGGAGCCCCCAAAGCATCCTGATATTTACTGTAGGTACAGGTTATTATCATAACTGGAGTCATGTGGGCTTAGATGACTTACTCAAGGGCATTTCAGAGGCCATGGACGAGAATTTTGGAGAGCCTCCACATTCTTCTCACTAGTACAAGATTCCAACCTGCAACCTTCCAAATAAAAATATAAACATCCTAACCAAAAGTCCACAGCTGTCATCCTTGGATACTGCCATGCCTTAAAGGTGTGCTGGCTGTGTAATATTGTATCTGTTTACTTCCAGATTTTAGGCTTACACCATTTTGAATGTCCAGTCATTTTTTGCTGCAAAACTTACTGTACTTTGGTTACAGCTAGCAAATATTAGTTTATTACTTAGTTTATCACTCAATGAAAAGGTCACCTTTGCCAATATATGCAGCACAGTTTCAATGAACAGAACAATTTGCAACACCTACTCTGGCCACAATCCTACACAGTGCAACTTATAACTCATCAATATTGGCTTTAATGATGTTGTTGACCGTTGCGACAGACATTGATCTCAAGCTTTGATTGCTTTTAGTGTTATGACCATCAATATTTATCATTTCCATAGCATGTGAGATCATTGGCATTGGATTGATTGTTTAGCTTTCAGTATTGACATTTTGCTTACATCTGGTTGTAACCACAGCAACCATTGATGATGAAAAATCACAGAAGCAGAACAAGGTGATTAATGCATGTGTGTGAGGCTGAGCCGGAGGCTGCTGTGTGGTGTGGTGTGTGTGCGTGTGCGTGTGTGTGTGTGTGTGTGTGTGTGTGTGTGTGTGTGTGTGTGTGTGTGTGTGTGTGTGTGTGCGTGTGTGTGTGTGTGTGTGTGTGTGTGTGTGTGTGTGTGTGTGTGTGTGCGTGTGTGTGTGTGTTTAAGGGTCGGGGGCTCTACTTGTGTGCATGTCTGTATGTGCTTGTGTGTGTCTGTCAATCATGTTTCGCAAATACATCAACTATGTTCCCTTGGGCAATTCATGCTCCACATTAACTGACTTTCTTATGCCTTGAATTGAAGACTTGAAGAGAACTATGTGTGTGAAGACTTGAAGGGAACTGCGCGTGTGTGTGTGTGTGTGTATGTGTGTGTGTGTGTGTGTGTGTGTGTGTGTGTGTGTGTGTGTGTGTGTGTGTGTGTGTGTGTGCTGGCCGCGGTGGATGTGTGAATGTCCTTGGTGATATGTAACCACTGTAATAACATACGCCTTACATAATGTGTCTGCCAGCCAGCACAGCAGTGTCCAAGGAAGACAGGTAATGCCACCTGGGGCCCATTGAAGTGTGCTCTCCAACACACATACACATACACACACAGACACACACACGCACGCACACGCACACACACTGTAACACTGGCCTTACATAATGTGTCTAGTAGCAAGAGGTGTCCAAGGAAGACAGGTATTACCACCTGGGGTCCATGACACACACACACACACACACACACACACACACACACACACACACACACACACACACACACACACACACACACACACACACACACACACACACACACACACACACACACACACACACGCACACACACACATGCACACGCTGACACACTCACATACACACAGACACACACACGCACATGCACACACATGTATAGGTAATGCCCACAGCTTCCCAAAGTGTCTTGGTACATCTGTAGTTTTGTCAGTAAAGGAGAAACAGCTGTTCCAAACTCTCTGTCCTTGATATGAGTGGAGTGGCATTGGTTGGGTCTGGGTACGCATGAGGCAGCGGAGTTCAACAGCTGTAGACCTGCCAACGTGAGTACCAACATCGGAGGCTTTTGGGGTGGAGCCGCGGTGAAACCAGTGGCTGTTGTTTAACGGAAAGAGGCAGAGAGAGAGCACCACAGACTGTATTGAGAATAGCCTACCACGATTGGTCCAAGAGATGGGTTTAAACAGGCGAGAAACCCGCGAAAATGGCAAGTGTTTAAGTTGTGTAATCAACTCCGATGATGGGTCTACTACCATGCCGAAATACTGGACCGACAGCTGGGGACACGCTGTCAAAAACTGCCGTGGTGCGTCGCTTATATCGCTTTGCAAAGAAAATAAGTATATTCGGTCATTGTGTACAAAACTATCTCGTATTTTTACTATTTCATGTATATGACTGAATATTGTTAATCCGGTATTGTACCTAGGGTTATATTCGTTCATGAAAAAATATTTTGCTATCTGGTTGAAGCTGTTTGGCAGGATGACGGCAGATATGCTGCATGTGGGTATCACTCATTTCTACCACTTTTTTGACCCTAAGTTGATAATAATACGTAATACATTTTCAAAACGTATCATTTGCCTTCAATTAGCTCAAGATATACTCTGATGGCGAAAAAATGTGAATGAACATGATAGTTAATGCCCAGTACAAAAATGTCAATTTCCCAATTTTTTCCAAAATGGAGATACACCGTTTTGCAAATAAAGCCTATACTTCCATTACAAATAACGTGTGAATCTTGTGGGTGGTGTTATACTATTGGACGAACACACAAATATCATGTACACAGACACACATGCACATGCACACGCTCTCAAGCAGACGCGCAGACACACACACGCACGCACGCAAGCACACACACACACACACACAAATGGCTGCTACAATGTGCAATGCCGTGAGAGGCAACACATTACTTCAGTACAGCAGTTTACTTTTTCTGTTCTATACGTCAGCCTATTCCCAGGACATCACTCTAGCACACATGTGACACATACGTACACACCCACACACATTGAGAGAGAGAGAGAGAGAGAGAGTTCCACAGCATCCATCAATGTAGCCACATCAGCGGCCTCCTCAAACTCAGGTGTGACACCACAGCGAGCCATCAGTCTTTATCAGAGACCTCCCAGGCTTCATGGCTTATAGTTCACACACGCATACACACACAAACGCATACACATCAACGGACATACACACATGTATATTTCATACACACTGGGAACACTGATGAAGGGCTAGACCCGAAACGTTTGTCCCCTGTCTGTCGGTTTTATTTACATTTTTTCGGCTTTGTTTAATACATTTTTTGATTCTGCATCCAGCTCCAGTGTGCGACTCCTTTCTTCCCTTTATCATACTGCTCTTGGAATTACGCACCGAGCGATACGCACAGGATAAGACATTGGCGCGGACGCCACCCCACCATTACTATTTCATACACACCTCATACACATACTTAGGGCATCATAGCTTATAGGTCACCCACACATGCTCACGCACATGCAACACATGCACACATGTTCAGACACACACATACACATACACACACACACGGACACACACACACACACGTTTAGACATACACACACACACACACACACACACACACACACACACACACACACACACACACACACACACACACACACAAAAAATACCCAGCCACTGTGTGTCTCCATTGGTAAAAGATATCTGTGTCCCTGCTGAGGATGTGTCGGGCACACACACACACACACACACACTCTCTCTCACTCACACACACACACACGCACGCGCACACACACACACACTTTACTCAGCCACTGCGGACCCTGCTGAGTGTGTTTCGGACACGGTCGTGTGTGTCATCTAGAGTCGTGTGTGTCATCGAGAGTCGTGTGGCCCCTTGCGGCCCTGACAGCTAGCCCAGATGGATGCAGCTAATCTCGTTTCCCGGGCGACACGCTTCAGGAAGTGCGGCGGCCGGCCGTCCTGGATTGGCTGGGCCGGGTCAGGAGAGGTCAGATACTCATGGATCATTGGCAGGTGGGTCATGGGGGGGCGGGCAGACAAATCACCCTCCTGTCTCCTACCGTCACAGTGTCAGACAGACAGCCACCCGCCCGGACCAGCTGGGAGATTGACTCCTGTGCCATTGCCAACACACACACCCACACACACACAGGACACACATACTATGCACGCAAAACACTGACATTCACAGCAAGTGTGCGTGCATTCACACACATGCACGCACTCACACACACACACACACACATGCGCGCGCGAACAGACACACACACAAGTGTGCGCGCACAGACACACACACACACACACCACAAATGCATACTGGCATTCTCATATCGTACACATTCACAACTGTCACACACACAAACGCTAGAAAACTGACATACACTTAGACACAGAGAGATGGACATGGTGACCATTAGTGGTGTCAACAATGATCGATTCGGCGATCCGAATCGATCCGGGGCATGGACGATCCAGATCCAGATCCGGCAAGTTCCAGAATCAATCCGGCAATTTTTTTAAGTTTCAATTACTTCCATGGATATTTCGGGAGCAAATGAATGTTAAATTAAATAAAAACACTTCAAAACATTGTAAGACTGATACAGACTGATACAGAAAACAGCCAATAAATTGTTGCTCAGTATCTGACTACTTGTATTTCCTCATCATGGCTGAACATTTGCTTTGCGTTCAGTAGAAATGTAATGCATTGCAATGCATTGTAGAATTGAATCGAATCGGATTGGATCTAATAGAATCGAATCGAATCGGATCTACTACCTCCCGAATCGTGATCGAATCGGATCGTGAGGGCAGTGCCGATCCACACCACTAGTGACCATCACACTCATTCACACTAATTCACCCAGACAGACATATCACATACAGGCCCTTCACAACCGAACTCAATGTCATGAAACCATCAGCCCAACTCTCCTCATCCTCACTTTCGACAACTTTTGACAACTTTCGACCTCTACCTGTGCTTATCCTCTCTCTCTCTCTCTCTCTCTCTCTCTCCCTCTCTCTCTGTCGGCTCTAAATGTAGGTCTGTTGTCCACCAATACGTATTATAAGCCTTGTGATGGTTTCAGGGATCAATCCAAGTTGCTATACCAGACCAGCTTGCTCCGCTGCATGGATTTGTAAGGTCAGCAGACATATTACCTTACCAGACACTCTAAATAACAGGTCAGTGATGATAATCCAGCTCCTG
>NC_085862.1:57052247-57067247 GCF_034702125.1 Engraulis encrasicolus | reverse complement strand
ATGCTTCAGGGGGTACGGAGGGCATATGGAACTTATGACTGCCTCACTAGGCTATATATTATATTGAGACATTATTATAACATGCTTTTCATTGTCAAGCATTTGTAAACGATCATGTCAACATGGACCACAGTATTGTGTGACAAAAAAAATAAAATAAAAAATAAATAAAAAAGGGCATTTTTTGTGCAGTGGGGAAAAGTGGCAGGTACTTTAGCACCACCTCATTCCTATCTGTGCACAGTGCACACCTACTGTGTATGTGTAGCATACCAATTTGCAATAGAACCAGATAGACTTCAAGTGTCCAATTCGACTCTGTAAGTGTTGAATTAACATGGCCGCCCGTCTTAACTGTTACCTCAGCATATGCAGCAGTTGCCGGCCCATACTACATTTTTTTTCAATCATTTGCAGGCCCATCACCCAGCATTCTCTCATTTTCTCATTTCTCTCAGTAATCTTCTGTAATTAAGATGCTCCAAGCATCGAATAACAATTTCAAAGACATGAATAATGAAATTGTGTTGCGTGATGTTGTCTGGCTTTCATAGATCACGCATGAAACATACATTTGTCATAAACAATACATACCCAGCATGTTCAATCAATTTTTCAGCGACCAGCCAAAAGCCCATGCATAAATGCATAACCTAGTTTAATCACTGCACATGATGTAAAAGTGTCAAGTTTAAACTAAACAGGGCACTGGCTGTGGCTGACCTGCTATACAGTAAGGGTAAATACGTCTGCTCACTTCAAGGTTGAGCACTTCGAAGTATAACTCAAACTGACATTATATTCATATCAATATCAATCATGTCTTTTGTGCAATGGAGGACAAATTGTTTAAAGGTCCACTGTGTAATATTTTCAGTAGTTTATTTCCAGAATTCATGCTGCCCATTCACATTTTTCCATGCATATTTTGCACCACTATTACATTCTAAGTATGCATTATGACTGGGAGAATTTGCACTTTTCATAAATGAAAATGGGGATTTTCTCCATAGTCTGCAATTTTCAATTTCCAGAAATATACATTTTTAGCTTGAAAACGTACTTTACTTTGGTCATACTAGTAAATATTAGTTTACTATTGAGGAAATGTTCATGAAATGAATTTGGTAATAGGCAGCACGATTTCAATGAGCAGCATAGTTGCAATACCTACTCTGGCCACCATCCTACACTGTGCACCTTTTAAAAAAATCAAACTAGCAGTGCGCTATGTCCCCCACATATGGGCTTGCATGCCCATGGGGACCCAGGTTCGAGCCTGGCATGGATCATGTCCCAACCCTACCCTATCTTTCTCTCCCACTTTCTGTCTGTCATTGAGGTACTCTTGACTACTTGACTACTCTACACTAATCTAAATACAGTATAAAATGCTCCCTCCAAGCCCTGCCATGGCCCAACGGTAGGGCACTGGGTTACTACTCCGTCGACTCTGGTTTCTATTAATTTGCCGATCCTTCCCTGTCTCTCCTCCACTGTCCTGTCAATAATAAAGGCAAAAAAACCCTAAAAAAAGAAACCAAAAATAAACAAACTAAAAAGTTCAACATACCTACCATTCGTGCAAACCAACAAAGTGGCTGACATAGTGGCATATATAGAGTCGCTGCACACAGATCTAACAGCCACCACTGTTACAAAAATACTCATTAATTTTCTGACTACAGTGTGGGCAGGTAGGCTGCGAAATTAGGCCTCATATTCACATGGATTTTGTCTGAATGGTGAAATACACTTTAATGGAGGACACATTGTTTAAAAAAACGGTAACACTTTAGAATAATGGATGCAAAAAAGCATTATAAAGACTTAATAAATAATTAACTATTGATGAACAAAACATTAACAAATGTTTGTAAATAACTAGGAAATGTAAACAAATGCTTGTAAATGACTAGGAAATGCTATGTTAATATTTTATATTTACCAAACATTTACAAGTTGCTTGTAAATGAATAAAATACTCTGTTATAAGGCGTGTAAAATCTTGCAGATATCATTTGTAGATATTTTATAAAGCATTAATAAAGCTTAGTTAATAATAAAAACATTTGTTAATGTTTTATTCATTATTAGTTAATTATTTACTGAGTCTTTACTAAGGAACATTATTATAAAGTGTTACCAAAAAAACAAAAAAAAACAAGGTCAACCCACAGACCTACATCACACGCAAATAGTGAACAGATTTCCAACCTACAAACCAACCAACATAGTGGCATGTTGAGTTGCTACACGCAGATTAAAAAAGAACCCACAGATACACTGTAAGCCCCAACATGTTCCACGAACTCAAAACTTTTGTGGAAACTTATTCCCGTTAAAGTTTTAGTTTTGTGACCAAATGTTTTACGTAAATACTACATACATTCATGCATATGAAGGACACAAAATCTTTAAGAAGATGATCAAAAACTTTGAAATGACTGAAAAGATTGAAAACATTGATTCCATAATTAGATTTTACATTTTTAGCAGCCCAAGTCAAGTATGTACTCCAAACTCTAAAATGCACAGAAACAATGGTTTACACAAAAGATTTGAGTTGAAAACTAAAACGTTTACGTAAGTCTTACATAAAATCAGACATGTTATGTGAAAACAAATGGGTAGATGACAGATAGGCTGCAAAAAACATTTTTTTCACAAAACATTGTTTATGAGGGGGAAAAGTATATGTCTACGTAGTGCAGCAATTAATCTTTCAAAAAATCCAAGTGGTCACAATGTTGGTCTATTAATTGATTATTTATTTACGTTGATAAAGCCATTTGCTGAAAATATGTCCTTTGGTGTGACGTTAAGAAATATATATATTAAGTAATGTAGAAATGGCTTGATGGAGTTTTATGAACATTGTTACACTCTTCATATTTATTGCAATTTTTTAAAGTCTTAATTTAATGAGAAATTACCATTTAAGTATTTTTTTCCCATTAGAGGTGAGATTATTAGAAACCTTCGAGGAAAAACAGGGATATGTTTCTTTTAAATGCTCAAAATTGTCCGAATTTATACTAACTTTTCAGGGACGATAATTTGTTCTTCCCTAATGCAGTATTCAGTGTTTATCAAACATATTGTTTAGCTCAAACAAATATTTGAGCGTTTAAAACATGTCACACCGTAGGACATTCATGTCACGCTAAAGGACAGAAATGCAAAACTGAGCCAGAGACAAATATATCAACATGATTATTTTGTCTTTTGATCATAATGTAATGTTGTAGTCAATATGGACCTACACTTAACACTTATAAGTCTATCGTAACACTTAATGACAGCCATGCGGTCATTAAATGTAACCTGCAGAGCTCATAAGACTCATACTGAAGTGTGACCTTGGCATGACCATCACACTTTTGTAGGTATGCTATGACTGTCACACCATTGAACCTGTAGTGTGTAGTGGCCAGTGCCTGTTTGGTATCTCAAGCTGGACAGCACATTTATGCTGTATATTGAGCTCTCCACAGCATACTTTATTTATCTATACTCCTCTATACTCTCTCACTGATCTTTCCTTCACTGTTACCGTTATATTGTATGGTTTCAAAGCACCATTAATGACATTTTATATCATTTGACAGTATCTAAAATCAACAGCAAATATTCATCAACAATGCATCAAAGTATAAATTCCAATGGCCAATAAAGGAATAAGGAATTTGAATACACAATATTTATCTAGTCAAACAACAAAACAAACAAAAAATGTACTACCAGTTGATTTAAACGCTATTTCTCAGATATCTAGTCCATTGGTGTGACCTGTTTGTCCTTTGGTGTGATACTCCAAAGTGTCACACCATAGGACTTTTACCATCACACCATAGGACTTTTGGGCTTTTGAGTTAATTTAAAGCCATGTCGTTGCCGACTGAAATAAAATTTCACCTTTAGTAAGATGCATTTGCATACATCAACATTAGAAAAAAAGTAAAAAAATACACAGTATTGTCAAAATGCATTTGATGGCTGTCACACCAAAGGACTACAAAACTAATACATCTTGTGGTAGCAAAACGTAATTGAGTGATTGAAGAACTCTGAGAGAAAAAAAAACTAAAATCCATCCTTGCCATTGGCTTCTTAAGGGTCTAAAGTCACAATTTAAGTACAGCTGGAGCTTCAGCAATAGATAATTATCCACAGAATTACCCAAAAATGTGATGTCACACCACAGGATATTGTTTTCTGTGACAAAGTTTAATGAGTCCACACGGTCTCAGAAAAACAGGAAAAAATTAAGCATTGCCACTTGCTAAAATAGACACCTTGAAAAACATGCTAAGGTTATTTAGACAAATGACTGAACTTTGATTATTTATTAAAAAATGGTTTAATATGGAGAACCAGGCTTGTGACAGTCACACCATAGGACAAAGGTGACATTTGACTCAAAATTAAGTATACTCATTTAAACTCTGGATTTATTACACATTACTTTTTCACAACATAGACACTAGCTTAATCATTTAAAACATTGACAATTTTGAAAGCATGAATTTACTCAATTTTAAGAGCCTGTGACAGCAAAATGTTATGAGAAAAAATACAATCTTGAATGTTTTAGTAGCTGCTACTCAAAGATCTAACATGCTCCATCGACATAAATATTTCGAGAATGATGCAAAAATCAATGCAATTAGTACTCAGCAGAGAGTTACAATTTTAAAGTAAACAAGCTTTAAGCTATATTGGCTCTACGTTTTTTCTTTCAAATTAAATGTTTTATGTTTTCCCATTTTAGAGCAAAAAAAATCTTGATTGGTTTATTGATTGGTTGGTTTATACTAATGCACTAGGCTACCGCCCCTCTGTTTAAACCAAATATAACATGATCTTTAATTCCACAAACGTGAACAATGCTTTATATGAAGTTTTTTTGTTTTGTTCCATGTGGTTGACAAACAAAAACAGTAGACAATAACACAACAATCATACAATACACAACAATCTGTTCTAAAATTTAGACCCAGTCTATACAATCAACAGTCAATACATTACAAAGAATCAACCTCAACACATTAGGCAATTTAGTCATTTATTTGTTGTCCATTTCTGAATCTTTTATTAGGAGTTGGTGGCTGAAGGAGATCCATATAGCCTAACTTACAATAACATTTCTCCCAAAATAGTGTCAGACTTCACAACACAGTCAGTTGTTTGTCCTTTGGAGTGTTGAGTAGAGCTGATGGATCATAGAGTTCTGGTGGTCCCATATCGGCTGCCTGTGGAGCATAAATAATAGGCCTAAGTTTAAGGCTTTCATGAGGACTTGTTGGATTAGGCCCCTACAGCATGATCACTGGGTTTGCTACACTGGTTTATACAGAAGTTCAATGTGCAATATGTCATCATGAAAATGCAACGCGTCACTTGCAAATACACTGCAGATGTATGATACAAGAAAAAGATTTGTATGAAAGGCCTACACAGTGCTAGCCTAACTAGCAGTAGCTAACCTTCTAAGCTAAGTTACTAACATATCATACACAGTGTAGCATCAAGAGCACCTAAGGTCACACACAGCAACATAGTAAACTACTACACATACACACCAACACACTTGTATGGGTCTTTTCTTACCTTGAAGTGAGGTTGATAGACACATTTTTCCATGCCAACATGTCAGTTGTGGTTTGATGGTCACATGGTGTTGAGTAAATCTATCCCCCATTGACAGATTCACCATTTTTAGAGAAGTTTGTATTTTATGTTACATTTTAATAAAATAGGGTTTCTATGGTTCTGACATGAATGGGTTCTTCTTTACACAAAGCAGAAGCTGGTAAACATTAAAAAAACAACTAAAACAACCAAAAAAGTGAGTGACCCAGCCATAGGATTCAAACTCTCAACCTCAAGATAAGGACATGCCAATATGGCTACATGCTGAGGACTATCCCCTACACTACTCAACTGCAGGTTTTGTATCTGTAGATAGTTAGTCCTGTTTGTTAGAAATTATTGGACTTACTCATAATTAACAGTCAAATGTGTTTCACACATACTTTCCACTTCAAATCCGGCCAACTGACATCATACCAAAACAATAATGTTTGAATGTGATTTAAAAAAAAAAATTACTAACATCCCGTGCTAGGAATTGAACCTGAAACCTGTATCAAGGCCAACTGCTTAACTGTTAGTCCATGACTGCCCAAGCACAACATGCTGACATCCATAGTCTCATATGTCAGATATAGTTCCAATTGACATGATTTAAAGAATTTGTAACTTTCACAGTTTCGCGAAAACAATACAAAACAATAAATATCTACTTGAGTGTTTTTTTATTGATAATACAGGATTCAAACCTGCAATCCTCTGATCTTGTGGCCATTCCCCTATCCAGACCACAGCAGCTCAAACATTGTCTTGCTCTACCAAGGCATTTTTCTTTTGTAATTTCGCTCGAAATTAAATGAGAAAAATATTGCTAATTATAGCAGGAGTCATGGGTCTGGTGGCCATCTGAACATTTTTCATACCATGTTCCAGTAAGTATGAAAGTAGGTAAGGTTATCTCCATGTTGGGGATTGAACTTGCAACCTTTGAGGTCGAAGACCAGCTGTTTAACCACTACTCCATGGTCGCCTCAGCTGTTGTCATGACATTGTGGTAGATTTCAGGTGATGCTCAAAGGCAAAAAACATAATAAAAGAAATAAGCAGGCCTATGTGTTAAATGAAGTTGTGGCTCTGACAGGCCTAAAGGAAACTTCTATTTGTGGATTCAAGCAGGCCCTAGGCCACTCACGCAGCTGACAGCTGTGGTTACCTTCAGGACTGGGTGCTCATAGCAAACATTCCAGAGTACCCGAGCTGAGGCAGGGAGAAAATATGGATGACTCTATTAGCCTCAGACAACGCCACCAATTAAAAGAATCCGGAGTATTAGTGTATATTGACCCCTGTGGGTCCGCAAAAACATCAAGGACTAATAGAGTGATAGTTAGTTCACTATTAGTAGTAGTAATACAGGGAAAGAGGATCACAAAACCATATGCAACTACATATACACAAGACATGTGCACACTCTCACACACACTTGTATTTCACCTACACAGAATTCCACCAATATAAATCTGTCCAAAGTTACGATCAGGGAAGCTGACAAGAGGGGACAAAGAGAACAGTTACCCCGGGCCCTGGGAGAAAGGAGGGCAGAATTGGGTCCTCACCACATTGCATGTATTGGGTGAGGGGGCCCGTTCAGATAACTTTGTCCCAGGCCCAGCCAAAATCTGGTAACGGCCTTGGGTACAGTACGCAGAAGGCAACATGGGTGCCAGTCCATGTTTGGTGCCGGTTCATGTATAGTTTTGGTGGATTGTATGTTGTTGGAGTGTGCCGGTATGTGCAAATGTTCAAATGTTACCATGACTTTGTATGCCACGTACCAGGAGTGAAGGCCTAACTCGAGGGGAAGCAATACCACTTATGGTTGCATATTTTTAATGCTAAACATAGGGCAGAAATCCTCCATTGTGAACTTCCTTAAATGGCCCAAGACGTCATAGTGTGGGGGGTACCTAGGGTATATATTGTGGCGCTTTGCCAACTGGACTCCAGATCACTTTGTGAACGGTACCTCACGTATCTGAAGCAAGCTGTTCTCGGGTTGGCCAACTCTTCACTCTTGGTACGCTGGTGGCTGTTAGCAAGAACTTTGAAGACAATAAACGCAACAACAACGACTGCTGAAAAACACTGTGTGGGCTGAAATTCTTCCAAAACGAGACGACAGGACCAGGCCTTGCGCCGCCCAGAACCGGGGGCCCGAGGGGCTCGAATTTCGGCAGAAATCCACTCCGACATCTAACCACTCATATGCCAGATAGAGTTCCAATTTACAAACTCAAAGATATTGTGTTAGGATGACAGTTGTACTTAAAACACAATGCCAACCAGAGTTAATTTATTGGTACCTGAAAACCTGTTATGTTGAGAACACCTAAAATGTGTATATCATCTGGACATTTTTGCAATATTGAGTACTACAACGTAAACTTCTAGTTCATAGTACTGTTGGGGAATACAGTGTACCACTGCACTGCTACAAAATCCTCCTCAATGTTGCGACTGCAATGCTGGCTGGTAGGTGGCTTAATCTTTCTGTATGCAAGTGACATGCACAGTACTCTATGGTATGTGGGTGAAGAACATGACTGAATAATAGTAGATGTCTAGAGGTGCCGTCTGAAGGCAGATTTTCGATGGTTTGTACGTATGACTTTGAATGCAATTTTCTTTATGCATTTGTGCGTGTATATATTTTTGTTCTGTGCGTGTGTGTGTGTGTGTGTGTGTGTGTGTGTGTGTGTGTGTGTGTGTGTGTGTGTGTGTGTGTGTGTGTGTGTGTGTGTGTGTGTGTGTGTGTGTGTGTTTTTTCCACTCAGCCTGGGGTAGCGTGTCATCGCCGGTGCCTGTGCTGTGTATGTCTCTGTGTGAAAGTGAGGGACTGCTGACGAAAGGCATACGATAGGATTAGAGAGGTTCCATGACACACACTCTCTTCACACTCCACACACACACGCACACACACACACACACACACTTTATACTCTCACAGACCAAGAGCACCAAGAACTTGGGGTGTCTCTGTCACCATTTAGCCTGAGGTCGCCTGTGTGTGTGTCTGTGTGTGTAAGGCTCTGTCAACTTGCTGACACCATGCGAGTAGAAGTGTGTGTATGTGTGTGAAGATCTGTAAACTTGCTGACACGCACGTGCGTGCGTGCGTGTGTGTGTGCTCGTGTGCTAGCTGGTGTTGTCTTTCGGCTGCAAACTTCAAGATCATTCGCTGCAGCATTGAAGTGGCATTTGAAAAAAAAAAACACTGAAATGGTCGAGCAGCCAGGAGGCTGAAATTTCTGACACACACACACACACACACACACACACACACACACACACACACACACACACACACACACACACACACACACACACACACACACACACACACATATTGCCTCATTCACACATAACCCAAGCAAGACAAATCGTGTCCACACACACACACACGCACACACACACACACTCAAGCAGGCCAAGTCCTCTGCTTCACCTCATCTCCTTTCTCTTCCCTTGAGAGAAGAAAAACGCTGTCACAGAGTGGTGCTTACTGCCCAGAGAGAGAGAGAGAGAGAGAGAGAGAGAGAGAGAGAGAGAGAGAGAGAGAGAGAGAGAGAGAGAGAGAGAGTGTGTGTGTGTGTGTATTCAGGTATGTGAGGATGTTTCTATCACAGCTGCAACTCTCTCTCACACACACACTCACGGAGACAAACACACACACACACACACACATTCACAAACACACCTGTCATTCTCATACGCAGATGCTCTTTGAGTGTCACAGACACAGACACACCCAGAAAAGGCACATGTGTGATGGGACTGCCACAAAGCCCTTGAGGGGAAGTGCCAAGGTGACACATTTTTCTCTCCTTCTTCTCTCTATTATTTTTTTTATTTTCTTTCATGCTTTCTCTCTCCAAAATAGATAACAGGTATTTCACTGACTTTATCAGAACATTGCATCTTGGGATTGTCACCAGATGTGGCACAGCCTGTTCTCTCTCTCTCTCTCTCTCTCTCTCTCTCTCTCTCTCTCTCACACTCCCCTCTCTTTCTCTCTTTCTCTCTCTCTCTCCCTCACTCTCGCTCTCTATCTATTTATCTCTCTCTCTCTCTCACACACACATGTGCGCGCGCGTGCACGGACACACACACACACACACTGGGATACCGTAAAGTATTGCAACCCAGTATACACACTATAAGAAACCGACTCATATCTGAACACCGATATGTCTTACATCTACAGCTCTTTTCCAAATAATTATGGAAAAGTTTATTTCTTTACTTCACTATCTGAAATTCGGATTAATCTTGCATGCATACCTCTTAGTTCTCACTGGAGAACAGACTTCCCGTGATCGTGTGGCCCTTGCAGTCCACGTGGCTGTCCACACGGTGGACCGATCATCAAAAGTGGTTCACAGGGTCCTTGCACGGACCACTGCACGCGAGAAGCTGAGATAGTTGGATCACGCGGTGCATGGAGCAAGGTCGCTGGCCGTGGTGCAGAAGTACTGCCACGACAGAGACCTCGAGCTCAGGAGTATGGAGCGCCACTGAGAGCTCGGGCAGTATCTGCACCCGCAGATATGTGCCAGGTCTGAGCGGACATCCCCTGGCCCATGGTCAAAGGAGTAACGGTGGATACATACCAATATATTCATGTTCGCTTAGTATGTCCGGGAGCATCGCGAGTCCGAGAAGTTGACGGGCTGCCTTTCACACAGCACAGTTAGCATCCACATTCTATCCACGGGCAACAGCCATTCATTTTCAATGGAACCCGCTCATTGCACCCGGATGTCCGCGCAGGAAAATAGACGAGAGTATGGATATATTCTTAATGAATTCATTTTCAGCCTGTTAGCTGGATGTTGTAGCGTGCTGTGATACTAAGCCTCACTGGGAAGACCTGCTTCCTGTTTCAATTTTGTGGTGTGGAACCCATTTTGCTTAATTACTGTGCTCAATGATCTTAATGAGCCTTAAACCAGTATAACCTTTGCACCACATGGGCTGTTTGATTTTCACATTAACTCACAAAAACAGACACAGACAGACGGATGGACAGACAGGGCTCAGAAATACACACACACACACACACACACACACACACACACACACACACACACACACACACACACACACACACACACACACACACACACACACACACACACACACACACACACACACATCGTTGGCTCATGTCTGTAATCTTGCAGTAATGATCATCATGTCTCGATAGGTCTGTACATGACTTACATCAAAGATGGTTACATCCAGAGCCATATAGAAACAGAGTTGGGCAATCTCCACTGTGTGCTAGGGCCCACTTTAGGATTAGCCAAATTAGCTGTTGTGCGTCTCAGAACTGCTCAGCGTTGCAAATGTTAGTTCCTAGAAGTGGGCGTAGCACACAGCAAATGCAATGCAATGTAATGCAGGGAATGTGACAAGACTTGCTGTTCATAGTAATAATTTCACATAAACATCACAGATGGTAAAACTGTTGAGATTATCATTACCGGGACAGTTGATAGTTTACATATTTGAGGAGATTACCCCGCAGTATAGTTTGTTAGTCCTATATGTTTGCCTTTTATGTGGTGGTTCTATGTTGAGTCTATGGAGAGGCAGCCGCTTTAGGCACGACTTCGATCTCGTTGAAAGGCGGGGCTGCAATTTTTCCTGGTCCTCCATTTGCGCAACTCTCCTCCTCTATGGCTCTGGTTACATCCAGGGTTTAAATCGGGGCGGAGCCCTCCGGAGCGCAGCTCCGCCTCTTCACCTCGGAGGGACAGGCAGACGGAGCTGCGCTCCACAATTTGAGTTTGTAGCAGACATTCTAGAATAGATATTGCAACGTTGCAACAGCTTGCCCTTTCTCGCAACTAACTACTCCGCTTCGAGTTTGTCACTACTATCAGCCTGTCCTCGATCCATGCTTTCATGTTCAATGTGCAAAGTTAGTAGGCTAGATACAATGCCTTTTACAAAACGGAGGTAAGCTGTCATTTCATTTTGTTTTTTTTCGCTGTCAGGCAAAGTCACCATCAAGTTTGGGATTTCCGTCCATCGTTCTGTCAGAATGTGTAGCCATTTAATTGTATCTTTTATCTGGACTTAAAAATGCCAGGAACATATTAAAAGTTTTAAGAAAGTAAGCAAATGACAGGGATGCCTGCGTGTCCATCCTAGCTTTGCGCGTAGAACAGTGCACCGTCTCTGTCGCGCTAGAAATAGCCTAATTTGCTGCAGCTAGCTCCAATCAAATTGCCGCCTTATGCCAAAGTTATATTAAATTCGCAAAAATAAACATTTACTTGACGCGACTGAAGTGTTATTATTATCATGGAAAGGCAGAGGGACCGTAGCCTACTTCATGACTAAAGCACATAGCTGAGTTGGTGGAAGGTTTTGTAAGCAAATGGAAAACGTCTTGAAATGGGCTTAAAGAGGTTCCTCTGTCTTAGGTTGCAATTTAAACATATGCACGGAGCAAGATAGCTGAACTAACTATTACTGAAGTAAGAACTTTCCTAATAATCAGTCAGCCAAAGGAATCTGTAAAGGAAAGACGTGCCCGAGTCAGCAGATTCTCCGCAGACTCCGCCTGATTTAAAGTGATATTGCACACTTTCACTCCATAATAGAACAGCATAGCCTAAGCATGCGTTTTTATTCTTTTAACTTTGTTACTTATTAGGCATAAAATGTGCTAATAAATGCAGGCTAAATCCATGACATTATAGGAGAGTTAAAATTAAACATGTGATCTTTCAAAACAAATTATTATTCACATCATTAATATCAATTATTAATAGGCTTCTGTGGTGTTTTCTTTACAATTTCTTACACCTTAGATTGACTGACAGTTCAACAGGATGCTGTTGCCAAATGACAAATGGTCTAACTGTTTAACTGTTTTTTTAGCAACCTAATACATTGAAGAAGGAATGAGGGTACCTTGCTGTTTTTTCTCATAACTGAGTAGATAAAGGATTTTTTAACTGACCGCCCACAACGAGTACGCACCAAAGACTTGCTCTCAGAGGAACTAATCCTCAACACGGGGGCCCCACAAGGATGCTGTCTGTCTCCTGTGTTGTTCTCTGTGTATACTAATGAAATGTCACTGCACCACAGTGTTTTTAAGTTAGTGAAATATGCTGATGATATGGCTCTAGTGGGACTCTTTTATCAGAACGACAGCATATCTGAATACGTGGATCATGTTTTTAAGCTAGAGCAGTGGTGTAAGAATAGCTCACTTTTACTTAATGTTTCTAAAACCAAGGAGCTAATTCTTAATTATACTGGTGTCCCTTCACCACTTTTAATTTCTGATCAAAATGTTGAAATTGTCAGCTGTTTTAAGTATCTAGGCACATATATTGACTGCAAGCTTAACTTCACAGATAATGTTGATGCAATATGCAAAAAGGCCAATCAACGGTTGTTTTTAATCAGGAAACTGAGAGGCTTTGGAGTAAGCTGCAACATATTGGAGAGGACATACGTAAGCCTAATAAAGAGTGTCCTTACCTACAACATTTCTGTTTGGTATGGCCACCTCACCCTGCTGAACAAGAACAGGCTGTCCAGAGTGGTGAAAATGGCTGGGAAGATCATAGGAAGACCCCAAAAACCACTGGACAGCCTGTACAGGACTGCAGTTCAGAGGAAAGCAACAAACATTTTAGATGACCCCATCCATCCTCTTCACTCTGAGTTTGAACTGCTGCCCTCAGGGAGGCGCTACAGATCATTCATTGCTAAGAAGAACATTTATAAACATTCTTTTATTCCAAATGCAATTTCCATAGTCAATAAGCTATGGAAAAGCTAGAGATATTTTGAACTAATGACTGACTTGCATATGATGTGTGTGCTGGGAAGGGTGGCTGGAGGGGGGGTGGATGCATTTGTATGTGTGTTTTCTGTCTGTTTGTGTCTGTCTGTCTGTCTGTCTGTCTGTCTGTCTGTCTGTCTGTCTGTCTGTCTGTCTGTCTGTCTGTCTGTCTGTCTGTTTTTTACCCTCTGAGACCAAAGACAATTTTCATGCTTGCATGATAATAAAGTATAATCTATCTAGCCTAATACATTGATTTATGTATGATATTAATTACTGTATAGGCAATAACTTCATAGAATACATGTACTTGCCTGGTGGGGCGATGTAAAAAAGCTATTTTGACCACGAGTGAAGGGCTCCTCCACCTCCCGAAAGCCAATTTAAACACTGGTTACATCACACTAGTATTGACTTCACATCATAACACGCACTGCGAGCCTGGCTAAGGGTATTGGTAAACTCCATAGAAATAATACAACATAATACAACTGAAAATTTCCCAGATCCTGGATGCACAGGAAGGTGTGTTGTTAAGCTGAAGAATAGGGAGGGTGTAAGAGTTTTAAAAGAAGGCTTAAGGTCCATGTACCAAGCGCAAACTACTTGAGCGGTGGAAGTCATTGTTTCTCTATGGAGGGAAGGCGAATAAAGCTACCGAAGCGAATTCGCCAGGAGCGAAGCGATAGCACTATCACTAGGCCTACTGCATTGCTTTCTCCATATTCAACACACTTCTAAAACTTGCTGAAAATATAAGGGCGATAGTAGGCTAACTGATAAACCTCTGGTTTAAGTGTTTTTTTTGTTTTTGTTTTTTGCTATGATTTTTCAGTGTAGCCCACTGGAGGTACACGTGAACCAAAATGAGTTTGACACCCCTAATCTGCGTGCGTGCGTGCATGCATGAGTGCCTGCGCGCGCTTGCCGTTTGTGTCTTTGTATGCTCAAAAGTGTATGTCTGTGAGTGTGTGTGTGTGTGTGTGTGTGTGTGTGTGTGTGTGTGTGTGTGTGTGTGTGTGTGTGTGTGTGTGCGCGTGCGTGCGTGCGTGCGTACGTGCGTGCGTGCGTGAATGCACATGCATATCTGTGTACTGTATGTGTGACTGCAATGGCAATATGAAAGTCTGGACTGCTGCTCTGACTGCCTGCCTGCCAACACCCAGGGTTGCCAGATGCGTTTCCAGCCCAGAAAATGCTCAAAAAACTGCCAGGAGGAACTAAATCCGTCGCAATTAGAAGCAAATGCTTTTGATTTATATGCCTATAAATTGACAGAAACACCTGCCCAATAGCATTTTTTACTTGCAGACAGCCATTATACTAGAGCCCACATGAGCAGGAAACCTCCCAATCTGGCAACATCGCCTACATCACCTGTGGCTGGACACTCCCTCTCATCTCCAAGTGAGATTATAACCAAAGACAGCCCTCTGAGTCGAGCCCAGAATAATCAATCAGCGCCTGAGAGCTCATAGCACTGCCCTCCGGACTGAGGCAAGTGTGTGTGTGTGTACTGTGTACGCATGGGT
>NC_085862.1:57022247-57049747 GCF_034702125.1 Engraulis encrasicolus | reverse complement strand
GTGGTTAATATATTTGTTTTGTATAGGCTAATACTACAGTGTCATCATGTTAATTTTTTTCCTTTCACATGGATACTTGTTTATGTTTATTTTGACTCATGAATCTATTTCATACATAAAAAGTAACAAGCCGCAGTGTTAAAAGTTTTAAGCTGTTTGAAAATGTGGTTCATGTACACCTTGCAGTTAAAGCCCACCAGATAGCAGCATTTAGCCTACAAATAACTAGGGTCACTATGAACACACAAGGCATGACTTTGATGGAAGGCAGAATACTTGTGCATACATTTTAGCCTGGTGAACCAGCGCCACCCGCTGGACGGCAAAATGTTTTGTCTACATTTAGTCTGGTTTATCAGGCTACATACATTTGACAAACTGTGATTGTGCCAAGCCTAATGTTGTAAGCTTCGACTGGAAGAATAACTTTCACAGCAGGCAGCTATCAATGAGACTAGCACAATACAAGTTAATGTCACTTTAGCGTTTAGCATGCTAACAACGTTAGCGAAATCACAAACGTGTTTGCTTTAAACTGTGAACAATCAGTTTAGCTACCATCACCCAGCCAGATCCAATGAATGATATTATCTCAACTGGGCATAGTAACATACAGTTATTGACGCTGCAATGTCTTAAATGTTGGGCAAACAGTGTTAGCGTTGAGCACATTGTTGTTGTCAGCCTTATATTATAATTACTTGGTGTTGTTAGCTTGTGAGCTTGCTTTTACTACTGGTCAGGCTTGCATGACATCTCTATTACTTCTCACCAAGCCACAAAGCAGTACTGCCAGAAAAAAAGACGAATCTCTCCTCATTTGTTCCTTTATTTTTTTTAGCTGCCACTGGTTCTCACAACTTGTTATCTGCCTCCAACGCGATCAAGAAAAACAGCCAAAATTTCTAAACGAATCCGCAACTTCACATTCTGGGCTAAACCAAGTTCACAATGGGGACGGGGGTCTCAATTTTTTCTTTTTTCCTTGATTGCTTGGTTTATTTGCTCTCTTGTGTTTCCCACATTGAAATTAAATCTGATCTAGGAAAGAAGAAGGACTTCTATATGCCACATATTTGACAAAATATTGGAGGGGACAGATTGGTACTTTCCCAACATTGGGGGGGACGTGACCCCCCCAATGTGTATGGTGGTTACGCCCTTGCACACACACACACACACACACACACACACCTTCCCAGCGGGGCAGAGATGAATGTGTGTTTGTCTAATGTGTTTGCTTGTGTGCGTGTGGTGTCATCCATCATACATAAAGCTTTGCACGCACACTGGTCCTGGCAACCCACATCAGCATAAGCTGCTTCTGTGTGTGTGTGTGTGTGTGTGTGTGTGTGTGTGTGTGTGTGTGTGTGTGTGTGTGTGTGTGTGTGTGTGTGTGTGTGTGTGTGTGTGTGTGTGTGTGTGTGTGAGTGTGTGAAAGGCAGAGAGAGAGAGAGAAAGGCAAAAGGAGAGAGAGAAAGGGAAAACGGGGGTGGGGGGATGGTAGTGAGCAGGGGCATAAAGAAGCAGGTGCACATATTGCCGTAATTAAGAGCAGATAATTGCAGGACTCAGATGTCAACAGGGACATCTTCATGTGAAACATATGAAATATCAACAAGGACGGAGTACCTTCAAGCACAAGGGGAGTTTTCTAAGAACCTGGCTTAGTAGTAAAACAGGTTACGTTAACCTTGAGGTTGTGGTAAATCATGTAGTAGAAGAGCCTCTGAGGCCTCATTTTCTTAACTGAATGACACATATTGGCAAGCTATTATCAGGTTTACCATATCATGTAGGTTAACTGAGCCAGGTTTATGATTTAACTAGCTTCTTGGAATACACCCAAGGTGACTAATAATATTACTTGAACAACATGAACCACATTACGATCACATGGGTACCTTTGTGGCAGTCCCTATGCTATACTTCCTGAACAAAAAAATAAAATCCAAGTTAAATTCAGGCGACTGTGGCTTAATGGCGAAGGAGCTGGTTTTGTGAATGGAGGACTACTCAGTCATATCCATTAATGTTGGATATCTACACTGCCATTCATGGCTGAAGTGCACTTGAGGAAGACATCTAACCAACCGCACATTGCTCTACAGGCAGGGATGGGCAACTGGAGGCCCTGGGGACACATGCGGCCCACCCCCTCCTTCAGTGCGGCCCGCAGATAAACCAATGACACTTTTTTAATTTGATGTGTATTGTGAGCACACACACTGCTGACATTGATATCCAATATGAACCAGTAGGCAAAACCACAGGTCTCGTTTTAAGCTTCACTTCATTTTGGCCACTTTTTTTTCTGTGCTATAATTTTGTTGGCCACATTTTTATTTTGTGCCATATGTTTTGTCTTTGTTGCTCATCAAAGACAGCATGTTTATTGCAATGGTTTAATACACATTTGGGTATACATAGGCCTATACTTTTTTTTTAGCCTATTACATTTTATCATTTTGTAGCTTCCCTCATATCCAATTACGTATAACCAAGTCCAGTCATGAACCTCTAATGATGCAAATGAAAAATATTGGCCCTCCTTATCATGAAACTTGCCCATCCATGCTCTAGGGATTTTACACTGTACCTCAAAATAATGGACATGTGCCTTGGACAAATGCCTCATTTAAGCGTGTAACATATCAATAATGTATAATCATGAAATATTAAAAGAAATATTAATAATCATGAAACAGTTTTACAGAGAACTAGATCACGAAAGCTATTCTATTTATTCCCAGGGGCCAGATCGTGAGCACCTACCATCCTAAATGTGGTCAGACCCCACCCTCATCCCTTGGGAGTCTTCATACCGAATTTGACACTTTTATCACAAAATGATTGATTCTCATTTAAGTCTGCGCTTAGCCGCTGGACTAATTTAGCAACCCTTAATTTCACATTATCATAAGAAACGTACATCCACAAGCCGTTGAAATCCACTCAAAACAGTCTAAGGCAGCTATGAGCGTCAAATTTGGACTGACTCGAACAACTAGGACTGTGAATCTGGTAATCTCAGGATAACAAGCAAAACATTTTGAAGGTCTAATTCCAGTCGTTTTCACTGAGCTGTACACAAGGTGTCCCCAATTTCTTCCCAGCGGTGGGCCGGAAGTGAATATAATGGGCCATGGGCCAATAACACACGCGTAACATGGACCACGAAAATGTGCCTTGTTTTTGTTTAATATTAGATGTTCAGATTATCCATATTTCCTCAAATAATTCCAAGGACTAAGTACCAGTAGACATACCCCACTAGCAGAATAAAATGATATGGATAAAACAAAGGTGGAGGCCCCCAAAAAAATGCTTTCAGGGCAAACTCTGGCCCGCGGGCCCCGTGGGCAGCATTGCTCTAGAACAGGGGTCTCAAGCTCATTTTGGTACAGGGACCATATACAGCCAATTCAAGTGGATTTCAAGTGGGTCAGACAAGTAACATAATTGCGAAATGTTGCAAATGTCTCCTTCATATCAGAATCACTTTGCTAGTCAATCATCCAGAGGTGGAGGTCAGCAGGCATATCAGGAGCATCGACTCTAAATGGCGAGCAAAAAAAAAAGCTAACTCGTTCTCAAGTACTGACCATCTGAAATCTCAGACACCTGAAGCAGCTTCGTAATGGGCAACAGATTTCCTTCTTTTTTGACATTCTTAGTTTATTGTTCTCTACAAATATGGGCCCGCATTAAACCATCTGGCGGGCCACATCCAGCCCCCGGGCCTCATGTTTGACACACCTGCTCTATACTATCATAAGATGAGCTTCACAATCCAGGAGGATTTCTGTAGTTTCTGTCAGAACATTTAGACTTTGTTTTGATTTGGTGGCAATAGGGTGTGTGGATTTGTTATGATCTGGTGGGAAAACTGCTGTTGATATCTTATGGGTGGGGTCTCCAGATTTGACCTCAAGGTTTTGTTTGACAGCCCTGTCAAAAGAGATTGAAGAGGATGGGGAAGACAGAGGAGCTCTCTCTCTCTCTCTGTGCATGTGTGTGTGTGTGTGTGTGTGTGTGTGTTTGTGTGTGTGTGTGTGTGTGTGTGTGTGTGTGTGTGTGTGTGTGTGTGTGTGTGTGTGTGTGTGTGTGTGTGTGTGTGTGTGTGTGTGTGTGTGTGTGTGTGTGTGTGTGTGTGTGTGTGTGTGTGTTTACGAGGAGCTGTCTGCTCAGTCATATTTGTCCTTTGTGAGAAGTGCAGTGTTTACTTGGGCAGTGTGTGGTTTGCATATAAACCTCGGCAAGCCTCCACCGCGCATTACAACACACACACACACACACACACACACACACACACACACACACACACACACACACACACACACACACACACACACACACACACACACACTGCTACAGAAAAATCACAACACAATTCTGAGTTTTCATATTTGTTTCTTTGTTTGTTGCTGCTAGCAAACATTTGTACAGTGTGTGGAGTGGAGTCAAACAAACCCTAATTATTCCAAGGACAACAAACTTCTCGAACACAGGAAACTCCTACCGATTGATAGCCCTGCGATGCATTCTGGGAGGTAGCCACTGCCTTTCTCAGACAGCCGAGGCTCACAGAGTCTGCCTAGAAGTGAGAGACAGACAAGATCTCTGATGTTTTTTTCAGGCCGACCAGAATGGTGTTTTGTGCCTGTTTTATTTCTGCACCAGTTAGATTCAGAATTAAAGTACATACATGCGAATCACCCACATTCACACCGGGGCGCGCACTTCGCCACGTGTGACCACGGGCATGGGCACAGGCACGGGCACAGTTCTGTGTCGGCCTGAACACGCTATGTGAGGTAGAGAGGGGAGGCTAAGGGGTAAAGAAAGGGATGATGAGAGAATGATGAGGATAACTGGTGAGTGGAGGAGTGGGAAAGTAGAAACAGAGAAGGCTGGTGCGAGAAAGGAGAACGAGGGAAAAGAGGTGAAGAAAACACTACGACTGTAGAGGAATGAAAAAAGAGGGATGGAGAAAAAAAAGAGGACTGACATCGGAAAACAGAGAGAATGATAGAAGGGAACATACAGTGAAGAAGAGAAAAGAAATTGCCGAAAAGAGGAGAGGACAAACCCAGGGAGTAAAGAAATAAACATTAGTGGAGTAGGAGAACAGAAGGGAGGAGAATAAAGATAGGACAGGACAGTAATGAAGGAGTGAGAGGGGAGAGATTTGTTCCATGGAGGAAAACGAGAGAGAAAAAAACATTTAACAAAAGAAAAAATAGAAAACAATAGAAAGGAAGAGAATGGAGATATGGAGGGGTGAGAGGAGGACTGACAGGACAGGGCAGCAGAGATGGGGCCAAGTCACTAATTTGCAAGTCACAAGTAAGTCTCAAGTCCTTCCAGTAAAGTCCGGGGCAAGTCACAAGTTAAGACACATTTGACCAAGTCACGTGTAAGTCCAACTCTCATTTTCCCCAAGTCCTTAACAAGCCACCATGTATTGTACCATGTACTTTTTGTCATAAATTCATTACCTCTTCTGCACACCACACTGCAATGCCTGGCCCCCTTTGCCAGCTGCATTTTTAACAAAAATGGTAGTGATGAATTTAAATGATTTAATTTAATCATTTAATCATACAAATGCAGAAAATGGAATAAATCTAAGCTTGACATTGCAAGTAATGCCAAGCTAAAACTGTCAAGTCCAAGTGAAGGCTCAAGTCAATAGCTGTCCTAGTAAGTCCTAGTCAAGGCACAAGTAATTACTAATATTCAAGTCTCAAGTCGAGTCATTTGCCACTCGATCTGATTCAAGTCTTAGTCACAAGTCACAAGTGCACATCTCTGCAGGGCAGTAATGAAGGCATGAGAGAGGGATATTAGTCTCATGAAAGAGAACAAGTAAAGGGGAAATGGGGATGAGGAGAGACTTGTGTGGCATAGGGGAGTTGCTATTCTTATCTCCCCTGTGGAGAGGATAGTATCTTTGCTGCTCGAGGATCTGTAGCACCACGCAAAGTCAGATGCTGCCCTTCACACCTACATCTGTGATGTGATTAAAATCAGACGACCCACTGAGCCTCTCACACACACACTGGAGACACACACACAAGCACAAATGCACGCAGGCATGCATACACACGCGCACACAGTAGCATTCAGACACATGCACAACATACTGTACACAAATTCGCCTCACCCACACCCACACCCATTTTATGGAGAGGCACTGCCACCCAAGTAGCATTCAGACACATACACAATACATACTGTACACACATACTGTAAACAAACTCACCCCACCCACACAAACACACACAATTAAGAGAGAGGTAGAGAGAGAGAGGTAGAGAGAGAGAGAGAGAGAGAGAGAGAGAGAGAGAGAGAGAGAGGTAGAGAGAGAGAGAGAGAGAGAGAGAGAGAGAGAGAGAGAGAGAGAGAGAGAGAGAGAGAGAGAGCAGTTGTCCTCTCTGACACCAGTCTAGCCCTGCAGGCAGGGGTGTGCTCCTGTGGGACTCAGGATGGCAGAGCTTTCGCTCTCTGTTACACACAAAATGGCCGACACTAACACCAGAGGACATATCACACACACACACACACACACACACACACACACACACACACACACACACACACACACACACACACACACACACACACACACACACACACACACACACACAGCCAACATATCCACACAATCCTAGCTACCCATTTCAGATGGACGACAAAAGCTATATTTAGAGCTGTGATACATGCAAGGACAGCAGTTAGAACCTCATTCTCATGGCAACGTCTGACTCCATTAGACAGGTACACAGAAACACATCCACACACACATTCACACCTACAGACACACATGAACTTGCAGACACCCCTACACACCCACACCCACACATGCACACACTTGTGTGTCCGCAGGTTGGCGAGCCTTTCATGATGATTCATCTGGCTGGTGAGAAACATGTCACAGGCTTGCAGGTGTGTGTGATATACGCGTGTGTGTGTGTGTGCGTGCGTGCGTGCATGCGTACGTGCGTGTGTGTGTGCGTCTCTGCAGGTGAGTGTGGTTTGGATCAGAACTGGTCACGACTTTGCAGGTGACTCAAGAGCTACCCACAACATCCAAACCACACACTACATACAGCGCACGCACGCACGCACGCACGCACGCACGCACACACACACACACACCAAATATGCACAACTTTATAACCTGCATTCCCAATCCCACCCATCAATCATCTTGCAACAAAACACAATGACCACCTGTCTATTCACAAATGGAAGCAGTCAGTGATTTATTGACAGACTACTAGTAAATGATGTATTGATAAACTACACCCACTAATCAATGAATGCTCCTACAGGCAGTGGTGGTTGCTTATCATTTTCAACATTTACTGCTTTCCCCATTCTTTCATCTATCAGTTTTGCTCCTTGCCCATCCTCCTTTATGCAACTGTAACCGTTCATTTGCCAAATGCATGTTGCCCTTCCACAAACATCTTTTCATGAATATTTACAGAGTAATAAACCATTATTTACTAGTCTGATCAAAGTACAGAGAGTTCCGTACAGATGTTTAGTGCAGAACATATACTGTATAAAGTAATAATTACATAGTGAATCTATTCAAACTTCTTTCTGCTTTGTCTGTCTCTGAAAGGAACAATTTGAGAATGTACGTACTGTCATTACCAAGGGAAATAAACTTTATGGTGTTGTAATGGTCATTAGTGCAATGTCATGTTTGTTTGTTGATTTTATTGATAATATTGTTTCTGGTGTTGGGTATTTCTTCAAATGTAGGAAAATATAGTACAGTCCATCATCATAGAACACTTCACTGCAAAGACACATCGCCACAAAACATAAAACAACAAAAACACAAACAAATGGTTCCTCATGCAGTTGATTTCAGTCTGTGTTCACACAGCCTGTTGAAGCTATTACAGTGAATACAGTGTATGTCCTTAATTAATTCAAGGTCACAGTAAACTTGTGTTACATCCCAACAAGAAAAAAACAGTGAGAAGTCCTTTCACAAAAGAACATCTTTTTTTTTTTCAAATTTACTCCTTGGAGCTTCTTTATGGAGCACCAAAGGCTACCACTACATTCTTTTGAACAGGTGGCTGAAAGTGGAGAGCAAGGACGAATTAATAAAAAGAAACAATCATATGAAACAGCCCGTACATGTTGAGGCATTTAGGTGGACTATTATTATGTGTTAGTCGTGTCTAGGTGTCTAGTCGTTGTGTGAACGATGTGGGCAAGAAAAGATTTGATTGACGGGGAAGAAGGACTATGCAATTAGAGACAGATTCTAACAATTCAAAACTGCCTACAGTTCATCATAAATCATAATCATAATCTGAATGATCTTTCTTGAATCTAAATACAACACAAGGTGCAAAAACAGAACAGGATGTATGCCACTGAAATTTGTCATACCCAAGAATAAGGTACCTGCCAAAGAGGCTAGTGAGACTAAAGGGTGGTTTATGCCTCGAGATCAGCGTCCCTGCGTCGTGATGCAGTGAGCCGCGCAGTTAACGGAGTGAAGCCCCCCCCATCACGCAGGTACTCTGGGGCACCTCCCCAAAATTGTGTCTCGACGCAGGGAGTGATGCAGACAGCGACGGCGTGAAGGGCGAAAATAGGTCTCTGATTGGTCCTCTCGACCAGCCTGCTCTGTCCTCGAGTCGAGAACAAGCTACTTCCTTGTTCTAACCTTCGGCGGTCTATGGACTGTGAGTTCTTCATTAAATAAGTTGCCCGTGCTTTGTTGTTTCATTTATTTACACGAACCAAAGACAACACTTGCGCTTGCAAGTTACGACGCTGAAGTTATTTGGACAGTTGAACAGTGTTTCCGAGGTCGAGGAAACATTCCGCTTCGTCCTCGACAAATGAGACACTTCTTTGTTCTAAACTACCATGGTGGCTGCCAGTGTGATCAAACATGCACGTGATATAAAGATTTAATGTTTCATTTTCATTGTCGTCGAGTCTGTGAAGCTAAAAAACAACCGACACGTCTAGGTTACTCTTTGTATTGAAGGCAGTTTGAGCATGGAATGACATCGCGCAGACCGTGCTTCAAAACAGGGCATAAATCAAAATTAACTGCATCATGGCTGCGACAAGCTCACTCTGTGGCACTGGCAGGAAGCATAACCCGCCCTTAAATATGTTACTTACCACGGCCAAGTTTTACCCATTTGTGTCTGGTTGGCAGGTGACAATGTCAAGTCCTGGTGTGTGTGTGTGTGTGTGTGTGTGTGTGTGCGTGTGTGTGTGTGTGTGTGTGTGTGTGTGTGTGTGTGTGTGTGTGTGTGTGTGTGTGTGTGTGCGTGTGTGTTCCCCTCCCCTTCCTCAACGTCTGCATGCACCAGCTCTTCACAGGCGCCCTTTAGATGGCAAATGTAGGTCGTGTTTGAAAACCATGCGTGTGTCCAATGGACCTTTACACACATTTCTTTTCAGTGCTCTCTTCTCTTCACTTGTGTGTTTGTGTGCAGTTATACTAGGGTATTTATTGATGTGTCTGACTCATGCTGTGTTCAAAGCCAGAGAAAAAGGGAGCTACAGAGAAGAGTAAAACGCCGGAGGAGAGGAAAGGGAGAGAATGCGTAGTTGATGACATTCCCAAGTCTAACAACGGCAATGAGAGACAGCAATATGCCAGACGAAACAAAACACTACAGGTCCAAACATATAGACTGGTGTTTCTCATTGGGGACTCTACAGCGTTCAATGTACAGCATACAACGTTCAATCCTTATAGTGATATGTTGCTGCAATTAGATGTTTGAGTTTGCAAACTGAAAATCAGCTGTTTGGTATCTCAACTTGATGGACAATTCCCCAGGAAAAGCATTACGTAGTGGTGCGTATGCTGAGTAGCGAAACGGAGCTAAACTCAATACGGAGCACATATCTACAGGACATTCGACACTTGATGGAAGTGACAAGTCGAGTCGACCAGTTGACGAGTTGAAAGTCCATGATAGTATCTGTGTACTATTTGGACCTACTTAATTTTTACTTTACTATTTTTACTTAATTAATTTTTATTTAATACAAAGCTATCAAAATTGCATATTTTTCATTTTATTTATGTAATATAACAATTTATATGTATTATCAAGTACATGAATGTAAACCAAACCAACAACGGGGTTCTCTAAAAATATAGAAGTACAGGTCTTCAGAAATGGAGTTAGGGGGTTTTGCATCTGAACTCTTCGTATGTAAAAAAGACAAAAGGACAAAATAAAACAAAAAGAACAAAAACAAACTTCAAGGAATTGTAAGCAGTTGTCAAGTGCTTCTAGTATGATTGCCACAAAAAGACAAGAGACACAAATGAGGATTATGCTGATGTAAACCACCCGCAGGTGCCTGAGTTCAGTCGCACCGAGCTAAACTTGTTGCTCAGGGGAATATTCTAAGTTCTTGGGTATTTCTCAAAACCTAGTCTGAGTGTGCTCAGCCTAATTAGTCACGCCCAGTGATTGGATACTCCATAGAGTTCACCAAAGAGTATCCAATCACTGCACGTGACTAATTAGGCTGAGCACACTTGGAAGTGTGCGCACTAGGTTTTGAGAAATACCCACAGATGTCCCTGCTTATGGATGTTTTTCAATATAGAACTGAAGCACAAAAAAAAACAGTGCTGTCATGAGGAATACATAAAGCGAAAAGGGGAAAGTGGTCCAGAGGTGTGTGTGTGTGTGTGTGTGTGTGTGTGTGTGTGTGTGTGTGTGTGTGTGTGTGTGTGTGTGTGTGTGTGTGTGTGTGTGTGTGTGTGTGTGTGTGTGTGTGTTTGAGAGAGTGCCAGTGGGCACATGAACAGAAAACCCTTAATGCAACAGAATGGATTAGCCAGACTCTGCCTTCAAGGAGAAAGAGAGAGAGAGAGAGCGAGAGAGAGAGAGAGAGAGAGAGAGAGAGAGAGAGAGAGAGAGAGAGAGAGAGAGAGAGAGAGAGAGAGAGAGAGAACCATAGCACCACAGACAGCACCATAAAGACATGAATGGGGAGGAGGGGGTGCTATGTTTACAATATTGCTACTTTAGCAACACAGCTTTGAAACAGTCATGCCAATGAAGCTCAGTGGAATTAAAATGAATTGTGAGAGGAAAAAAATGACAGAGTGAGAAAGGGACGAAGGGAGAGAATGTGAAAGCAAGTGCTTGAGGGGAGATGAATGGTGCAGTAAACAGGCTTATTCACTCTACCAAGTATGACCTTTTCTTTTCTTGGGTTTGAAGCTGCCAAGCAAACAGAATAGAAAAAAGCGAGAAACACAGAAAAAGTGAAAGAGAGAGTGGGGGTTTTGTGTGTTTTTCTCCTTGAAATGCAGTATGGCAAGAGGGTACTGTCACTCCTATTAGGAGAAGAAAGAGCTGAGAGTGTTGTGCTTATTATATGAAAATCTTTGTTTACAGATGTGTGCAATGCTGCGCATGCGCAGCAAACTGTGTGGCAAGAAAAGTGATGTGATAATATTCCCAATATTCCGCAGACACTTTGGTGCACCTTCCCATTGTAGGTGTGGTGACCGACAAAGAACGTAGTTTGGATAAGAACTAACACTTGATGGAAAATGAATTGCCCACGGTGTAGTACGGGGGCGTGGCCTGAGGACACGAGTGGATGGAAAAGTAACTCCGGTGCGCATAGTCGGTTGTGGCGATGCCATGATGGATAAAAATTCGGAAATCCAGAAACTCAACAAACTCTGCAAAATCAGTCAAAAGAGGATATCCGATTGTCAGTGTTCAGTTTGGGGACAAATTAACTGTAGCTGTCGGTCAGCATTAATTGCGGGGGATAATTAAGGACAGCTGACAAGCATAAATAGCGTCATATCACTGTTCCACACTCCAACCCTGGCGGTAGTGGCATTGCGCTTTACTTTGATGCCTCAAGTACTAACCATAGAAGAAATGTGACTCCCCTCGCGGCCAAGCCATACTACGCTGTTATGGTGTCTGTAATCCCTCTTATCTTAACTCTCTTTGGTGTTCAGTTTGAGGCCAAATTAACTGCAGCTGTTGGTCAGCATTAACCCTATCCAGACTGGGGGGGGGCTAAAAGTGCCCGCACCAACTTTGATGACGTATAACTCCTTAACGACTTAAGCTATGACTACGAAACTTGGTGACTTTTCCTAAAATTTAGTTAGCTACAGTTTAGTACCAAAAAATTATGTTTATCATTTTTGCCGTTGCCATGGCAACGGTTTTCTGACAGGTATGTCTGACCGAAAATCACTGATCCAAGTCTCATTATTGTTCCTTTTTCATTTTTTTATTTTATTTCCATTAGTATCAGACAGCTTTGTGAGCATTAAAGTGGTCTGAAGCATATAATCATTAAAATTTAAGTGCATTACCTAAATTTGATGGAAAATACATTATGGCGAGATTTAGGGCATTATAATCAGATGATGTCATTATGACGTCATAATACCAGATAATGACACAAAAATTATGTCATTCATAGATGTCCATATGTAGATCATCTCCCTAAAGTTTGGTGGTCATACCGTATTCCGTTCATGAGTTATGAGGGGGGGGTCAAAAGAGCCCCCCCCCAGGCCCAGGAATGCCAAAAAAGCCCAGTCTGAATAGGGTTAATTGCGGAGGATAATTAAGGGCAGCTGACAAACATTCACGTGTCTTATGACCTGTTTCACACTGTCAAACTCGCGCTAGTGGCATGGCACTTTACCATGCCTCCTGTACTGACCGTAGAAGAAGTGGGTATTTCTCAAAGCCAAAGCCTAGTGTTCTAGCCTTTCTAGGACGAGTAACGCACATTTTTACGTCATTGCAACTGGCCAAGTACTGTTCCAAAGTGAAGCATGCTTCAAAATCTACCAAGTGCCACACTCTTGATTCGTAGCATTTTCCAAGGCTACACTTGATGCATCCTTGCCGAGACGAAATACCCAGAATACTTCACGTCTCCATGCTCACGTTAGGCTTTTTTGTATTACAAATGTGGAAAGCCATGCATGTTTAAGCACTATATAAGGTATATCACTGATTCTTGAGAAAGTGGCTAAAACAGGTTGTAATCTTGAAAGAAAAAAACGAAGTGAATTACAAAATAATATGGTATATCCTCGTAGACAAAGGTCTTGGCTTTTCAGAAATGCACAATGCCAATCTCCCCATTTTGATTTTTTTTTCAGAAATCAGGTTTTTCTCCGATCATACCTTGTTTTTTTTGTCAACACCGTCAGACACAATTAAAAGCAATAAAAAGTGTATTGATTTGGTTGCATATGTATCTGGAGTTTTTAAGTGATTATGTGTGTTTTTTGGTTCACACATACGCCTTTAAATGTTGGAAATTTAGTTTCATTCTATTTTAATACAGTTTCATGTGTTCTAATTTAAAAATATGTGCTGTCAGACCGTGCTTACTTAATGCCTAAATAGACCAAAGAATTTTTTGTAATTTCATAAATATTTGTGTAGGCTTAAATTTGCTATTACTTTGATAATTCAACAACTCCAAAGGAAAATTTTGTAAGCAAATTCATTTAAAATGTCCAAAACTCCTTCTTACAGTGGTGACTTAAGAACTGACGGTGGTGACAGTAATCTAAGGGTGGTGAAAGTGACCTAATTATTACCTACATTTAGCAAAATAAATAGCCCTCTCAAGTCAATGACATCTAGCATAAACACTTTATTTTTGTGTGTGCACAGTATGTTTGTGCATGTGTTTTTTCTTCATTTGTTAGATACTCTAGGAAGTAGGCCTAGATCATTGAACATGTGGCATAAACAGGTTTTAAGTTGTTCAAATCCAAAATATAGAGGTGTATTATCATAGATGAAGGTCTTGGCTGTGCAGTGAATGTATTGGCCAAGCTCCCCATGTTTTAAATGTTTCATAAAATGGGCTCCTTCTTGGTTTTGTCAACCGCGTCAGACAGAATTAGAAGTAAAAAAAATAGGGTTACTGTATTTCAGTGAATTACTTTTACAATTCAATATAATTGTAGATACTTATTGAAGGTATATTCTTAAAACTTGTCAAAAACATGTAAAACACATGCTTTTTTGTGAACTACATCAGATGTCACCACCGTCAGGTTTTGTGACAAAAAAACCCTCCAAATGCACCTCAGTGGAGGCTAGAGTATAAGTTTGGGTCACAATTATTACAAACATGTCTGGTAATGTTTCATTAACCAGCACAATTTCGTAAAATATGGAACAAGATGATGAGCGGAACAAAATCTGACGGTGGTGACATCTGACGGTGTGAGACAAAAAATCACTCTTTTACATGTTATGCATTTTTTGCTCACATTAGCCACTTCGTTTTCGCTCTGTTTCTTAGGGGCTTCATGCCGCTTCTGAAAAAGTATATATAATTAACATTAATGTAACAAAATACTATTAAAACCCCCGACGGTGTTGACAGTTTATGGTTGGGACAGTACCAGTGTCCAAACAAATTAACAAATTGAGGAGAAAATAGTAAACTTACAGGAGCTTCAGTGATGGTGAAGTATTCAGTAGAGCTACAGGTTTGAAAAGGGGTCCTAAGTAATGACAATGACCTTGTGCATACCTGATTTTATTGTCTTTTTAAAAAAAATCTGACGGTGGTGACTAATATGCTGGACACACTTTGAGCAAGAAAATAATAGTAAATATTGCTTTACACGCACTACTGTATGTGCATATCTGCAGAACCACTTCAATATGGACTTTCACATCAAGGTGATATTATTCTATAATGATGTCTGTCCTTGGGACAGCTGTTTTTACAGGGTGTGGGCAGGTTTATAGCCATGAAAAGTGATGAAATTACACTTAAATATTTCAAACGACTGTACATTTGTGTAACAGACCTCTGGGTCTTTACCTGGATTCATTTTGTTCATGAAAATGTAGTTTATTTTCAACAGAATTGGCCGTTTATTGCTGAGACATGTTTTAGCCACTTTCTCAAGAATCAGTGATATTGTTGTTTCCGAGACGTGAATAGCTTCAAATAACTCAACACAACTTGGTAATTGTTTGTGCCCATTGCATTTGTGTTGCGTTTCACAGCTTTTGAATACAAACAATTTGTGCCCTGTTATAAATTTAGATCAACATCCTAGCAGTTTTATTAGGCTTTCCAAACATTCCCACTACAGAAATACAGCCAAACGATCGTGTTTATAGTTTTAAATCAGTTGAAAACAAGTGTTTAGTGGCCTAAACGGAACTGCTGTGACATTCACTTCCACGCTCCCAAGCATGTTCCATTCATAATCGTTTCAGGTGCTTGTGAGACTTTGAGCCTCGTCTTGCAAGGCTTGTGACTTCAAGGCTGTGGGACTACCAAGACAAGCACTCTAGGTTTTGAGAAATACCCAGCGACTCCCCTCACGCATCTGTTGAAATCAGTGCGGAACAATCTGAAGATGTACCCAATACATGTAAGACTACAAAGACATTCTACCATCACTTATATCTGTATATAAATACTGCACAGGAAGCCTTTGAAAGTTGCATTCATGCGTTAATATTTCTATTATCTTAGATTGAAGGAACAGAGGTGTCTTGGAGGCACATTGAGGGCTTTTACACAAAGGACAAAAAGAACACCATTCGGATGGCCCCCAAGCTCACCGACAAGCACCTCAACCTGCCACCGTTCACCAATATGAGGGTGAAACTGGCCACCCAGGTCTTCTCCCATTCTGTTGCAGCTGGTAAATACTCCATATCACATAACACCTTCACAGAAAAAAATCCATGTCTTTCTGGAGATATTACACAGGTTGGAAATAAACGTACAGGGTTCAAATATTGCTGGACAGGACTGTACACACAGTTAACCATTCTGAATGGCACCCTACAGGAGGAGGCATTGGACACGACCAACTTCGTGGAGAAGTTGGACCGTTGGTTTGACATCCTTAACTCTAGGTAAACTATTACACCACTAAATAAAAAACACAACCACCTAAAGCAACAGGTAATTCTCAGGGAAAGCATGTTGGGCAACCAAGTTTAAATTCTATTACCTTCATGGCTGTCAGCTATAACGTGCTTTGGTGAAAACAACTGGAACATGGCACCTAGGGGATGTGTAAAAGGGAAGAATAGGAAACAAAATAGCAAAAGTCACTGTCAGGATGTATTGCATTATCATGTGAGACTCACACACCTGTTAACTCTTCCATCATATCTTTGAATCCCAGGGAATGAATTAAGGAATTCAGTTCGGTCAAGTCGCAGATTGGCTATTCCTTGTTTGAATTCCTGGCTCAGGTAATCTCTTTCCATTATACTGTATGCATTAGCCGATAGCAAGATTGTTTGTGCAGCCTGATGCTCCTATAGTAATGCCTTCCATCCAGCGCTTGGTCAGCAGAACCTTGAGCTATTTCACCAGCATCTACCCACCAATCATTCAACCCAAGGCAAAAATACTTTCCCCCAAGGATCTTTAGATTGGCCAGGATTGTGTGAAGGCCACCCAAGAAGGTGATTATTAGGTCATATTTCCCATTATTGAACCACATTTTCAGGATTCAGTGAACACTTTCTAACTGATCAAGCTTCTGTAAAGCCATATCCATGTACCACTTGATGACATTGTCCTGTGGAGGGAGTAGAATAATGTGAAGGTACTCCAATTTCCACTTTGGTGTTACTGAAGTGGTTACCGATTTCATGAAGTTTGTCCATGATCCAACCGGCTTAAGGTCATCTGCATGTCTTCGCTTATTGAGCCACACAGCACCCAAGCAACGTCCTGATGAAATGCCTGTTCTATTAATACTGACTTGTTGAACTGGTCCTCAAAATCAGGCATTGGTGGTGGATTAAACCGGTTCTTAAACCGGTTCCTGTAAGTCTTTGCTGTCTGCCATCCGAGTTATCAAAGGTCATGTGGACTGCCCTTCCGAGTTATCAAAGGTAATGTGGACTGCTCTTCCCTTTGCAAATCCTGTGTCTGTCTATGCTCCATAGTGATTTTTTTCCGCCCAGCTATTGCTGAGCAGCCTAATATCAATGTATGATATGCTCCTACCACAGCGGTGCATCAATCTTGATGTTTCTTTCCTTCCTGTTATAGCACACTGAAATCAAAGCAGATCTCCTCAAACTTTTTTAAAAGCTCTGTCATAAGAACGCATTGGTTGTCCTGAATTACCCTGTGTCGAATCATGCAATGAAAGTACTCCGTAGGTTTTTGTTCCTGTTCAGCTTCATAGGTTAATGTCTCCTTTTTATCATGTAATGGGATTATACAAATGCAGCGTAGCATTTCTTGTGATAATACACAGGTTCAGCAAAAACATCATAACAAGCGCCACATAATAGAATAGCAATACGCTTTGCTGCTTCATAATAGCGATCTTCCTCATAAAATGTTTTTTGGCAAATGATGCTTTCAGCTTGAGAGCAGATCTTTGTTCTGACCAGCGGGCAAGTCTTCCACCACTGCATAGTTGTTTATCACACTTACTGCTAGTGGTGTCTACAATGATCGATTCGGCGATGCAATCCAATGCGGGGCATGGACGATCCAGAATCGATCCGGCAAGTTCCAGTATCGATCCGGCAATTTTTTTAAGTTTCAATTACTTCCATGGACATTCTGGGAGAATTTCTGGGAGAAATGAATGTTAAATTAAATAAAACCACTTCAAAACATTGCAAGACTGATACAGACTGATACAGAAAACAGCCAATAAATTGTTGCTCAGTATCTGACTACTTGTATTGCCTCATCATGACTGATTAAACATTTGCTTTGCTTTCAGTAGAAATGTAATGCATTGCAATGCATTGTAGGATCGGATTGGATCGCACAGAATCGAATCGAGTCGCTACCTCCCTATTCATGATCGAATCGGATCGTGAGGGCTGTGCCGATCCACACCACTATATATTACAGTACAGTACAGTACAGTAGAGTGTAGCATAGTACATTGAAGTACAGTAGAGTATATTACAGTTCATTACACTATAGTACAGTACAGTATAGTCTTGATGACTTTTATGATTTTTATGCCGTTGTTTAAAGTTTTTGAAATACTTTGTGTGTGTGTGTGTGTGAGAGGAAAGGCAGACAGACATGTTTTAAACAAAGGACCACACCCACAATTAAGAAATAACAAGCAATCAATACATTTAGTGGTTAGGTAGCCAACATGTTGTCTAGGGTAAAGCCTAAAGTAGAACAGAAAACAGATATGTTACAATTTTTTGTATTTTGTATTTTTGTAAATTTGTATACAGTATTTGTCAATATACTCTATGTATGTTGTATTGCATAGTAATTATTCATAATTCCCTAAGCATAACGGCCCCTATCGCTCCATAGAACTCTACTCCATAGAACCAGAGCCATACAGAGGGTAGAGTCGGGCAATCTCCGCCGTGTGCTTAGGCCGACTTCCTCTTTAGCAAAATTAGCTGTTTTAGCTTCTCAGCACTGCTCAGCGTTGCGAATGTTAGTTCCTAGCAGTGGGCGTAGCACATAGCAAATGCAATGCAGGGAATATGACAAGACTTGCTGTTCATAGTAATAACTTCAGATAAACATCACAGATGGTAAACTTTTGTGATTATCACCACCGAGACAGTTGTTGGTTTACATATTTGTGGTGATTACCCCGCAGTATAGTTCGTTAGTCCTTATTTTTGGCTGTTAATGTGGTGGTTCTATGTTGAGTCTATGGAAAGACAGCCGCTTTAGGAACACCCTTATCTCGCTGAAAGGCGGAGCTGCCATTTAATTCCTGGTCCTCCAATTGCGTAACTCTACCCTCTGTATGGCTCTGCATAGAACTACTCAGGACTCAAGATATACCGTAATTGCCGGCCCATAAGCCGCTACTTTTGTCACACGTTTTGCACCCTGCGGCTGTTACGACGATGCGGCCAATTTATGGATTTTTACCGGCAATCTGTGATGTTCTTATATTTAAATAAGGGAAATCTACACGCGGCTCTGCATTTAGTTACTAAACACTCCCATCTGGTGCCCAAACTATGCCATTGCGCGTCTTTACCGCCAAAGCATAACCGGCAGCCTGCATCTGACCAATGAAAATGACCCTACTGTAGTTCTAGAACTAAATTACAATGTACCAAAAAGTTGCGATAACGTTCAGGTTGTCACACTTCGGATCCGCCATTTTACGCTACATTACGCTCCCTCAAGATGGACAATAATAACTCTCGCAGAAAGGCGTATGATGCTAATTTTAAATTGAAGGCGATCGATCTGGCCATCCGAGATGGAAACAGGGCTGCTGCTCGTCACCAGTGTTGCCAAAAGAAAATCAGCCAAAGTCGCTATGGGCTTGCTGAAAAGTCGCTAGAAGTCGCTAGATGACGTCATGACGTTACGTATGACGTCACAATGTCACGCACGGCGCGCTGATCTACAGAAAACGTGCCCACATGCCTTCGTCCACAGTACAAATGGGCGGTGCTAGCTACTTTTTGGAGATCAGAGCTAATCTGCAGCCCTGCTTAACCGTGGGAAACGCTTCTGACGGCGGCGCAGAGTCAGAATTATGTGGGAAAACGATGAATTTGTCCCCGAAAATGCACGTTTTAAAAAGTCGCCAGATGCACCAAAAAGTCGCTAGATGAGTTTTTTGTCGCCAGTGCCAGGGATTCACTGCGGTCGGTGCGGCCAGTCATACCGGTATGCATATCCCAAGGAGCCGTTGTGGTAGCTTTTGTGATGCGCAGTAAAGTTAAGTGCAGGGTACAGTTGAGGTAAATCAAATATACCTGTGTAACAACAAGACTGATCTAATTCCAAAGCGTAGGCATAACTTAAATGACAGTCCCAAATCATTTGGTGACCATATCGAAGATTGTGTAATCTCGGTTTGTTGACATTTGGTTCCTGTCATACCTTTGTCCCATATCGCTTGCCGTAGCCTCATACAAGCAGATGCACATGTGTATGAGAATTCCAGTGCGTATCACAAAAGCTGCCACACCGGCGTAGTGCATCACAGAGCACGTCTGTCTCTACCCGCATTGTGTGGTGTCGTGGGGAGGGAGACTGATTTGCCTCTCACGAGACAAGCGAAATAGTCGCTAGATTCGGCCAGATTGAGCCTGAAAAGTCGCTAAGTCGCTAGATGATTTTTTTTGTCGTCAGAGGTGGCCAAAAGTCGCTAAATCTAGCGACAAAGTCGCTAAATTGGCAACACTGCTCGTCACTTGGGAATAAACGAGTCCATGGTGAGACGCTGGAGACAGCAGCGTGATGAACTTTCCCAGTGTAAGAAGACGAGGAAAGCCTTCAGGGGCTGTAAGAGCCGTTGGCCCGACCTTGAAAACATCTTGGAGGACTGGGTGAATACCCAGAGATCCGACGGTTGAGGCATTTCCACTGTCCAAATTCGTCTGAAGGCAAAAACTATTGCCACAGAAATGGGAATTGAGGATTTTTGTGGTGGACCATCGTGGTGCCTCAGATTCATGCGAAGGAAGGGTCTGTCCATCAGAGCGCGAACGACCCTGTGCCAGCAACTCCCTCCTGACTACGAGGAAAAAATCGCCAACTTCCATCAGTTCATTCATGAAAAGATAGCGGAGCATTCAATCGGGCCCGACGAGATTGTGAACATGGATGAGGTGCCGTTGACGTTTGACCTGCCTCTCACTAGGACTGTGAACAGGAAAGGTGAATCGTCAGTCACGCTGAAAACAACTGGACACGAGAGGACTCACTTCACCTGTGTTTTGAGCTGCACATCATCCGGCCAGAAGCTGCCACCGATGGTCATCTTTAAGCGGATGACGATGCCAAAAGAGAACATACCGAGAGGAGTGGTCGTGAGGGTGAACAAGAAAGGATGGATGGTCGAAAGCGTGATGAAGGAGTGGTTGGCCGAATGTTATGGCAAGCGACCAGGGGGATTTTTTCGCAGAAAAAAGGCATTGCTGGTGCTGGATAGCATGAGAGCCCACATCACGGATTCCGTGAAAGAAGCCATCAAGAGCACCAACTCCATCCCAGCTGTGATCCCGGGCGGCACAACGAAGTACCTGCAACCTCTCGACATCAGCGTGAATCGTGCCTTTAAAGCAGCGCTCAGAGTGGAGTGGAAAGTATGGATGACCAGCGGCGAGAAATCTTTCACCAACACTGGCCGAATGCGAAGAGCAACTTATGCCCAAGTCTGCGACTGGATCCTGACGGCATGGAGCAAAGTTAAAACCACCACCATCGTCAATGGATTTCGGAAGGCAGGACTGCTGCGTGCGGAAGCCGACAACACCACCGGCAACTTGTCCCAAGACGACAGCGACATCGACTCCGACACAGAAAGAGAAGCAGCTCGCATGGAAATTCTTCAGCTCTTCAATTCGGACACTGAAGAAGAGGATTTTAATGGTTTCAGTGCGCAGGAGGAGGGCGATTATGAGGAATAGCATGGCTGATCTGGTAGGCTAACTTATCATGCTACTCTCTGTGTGAATGGCTGTGCTTGGGTAACTGTGTTAAAGTTTAGTGTTGAAACGTTTAGACGCATTTTAAAATGCTGGTTCTGTGTTGAGAGCATTTGAAGCGTGAGCTGGTTAATGGAAGTTAAAATCCAATAACACCGTCATACTATTACCGGTAATAGCCATGATCGGAGCCCTGTCTTGGCATGAATTGAACGGCTGTGTTTACGGAAGCCAGCCATGGAGAAAACCAATGAACTGTGAGAGTAGACGCAGCCTACCGTAACGCCTATAATACCGGTAGCCTATGGTAAAAGTTGCATTTTGAAGCATGGACTTATCAGCTACACCACTAGAATAAAGGGGGGAAAAAACGAAAACAAAAAAGAAAACAAACATTAATTTTATGCGGCTTGTGCGTCGATGCGGCCAATATGTGTTCTGTTGTTGAATTTTTTTTAAAAGTCGTGGCTGCGGCTTTTCCGCCGGAGCGTGTTATAGGCCAGCAATTACGGTACATATCTGAACACAAATCAGCATACATTTTATTTTGTAATGGCCTTATTCAGGTAGATCATCCTGGCTGTCACTGACACTTCATATGTACATGGATTATTCACTTGATTGATACGAAAATGTAATATTTCAATTGGGCTCCTAGGCTTAAATCATTGAGGGGCTCCTAAGGAAGCTTCATGCTAAATTTGACGCTTTTGTCAGCTCCGTTTACGGTAATGGCCTTTTTCTTCCATAACAGACTCCACTACTTATCATAACAGCATCTATATGTATTATGTGTATAACGTGTCGTAATATTTCAGTCACTGGGACCTTGAACCAAAAACATCTTGAAGGCGTTGGTCTCCAAATTTTTGGCAGATCATGTAACTACTATAGAGTGTTAGCACGCAAAATTTGGTGGAAATCTGTTCAACTGTTCGGAAATTATGGCACAAACAAATGTCGGCCATCTTGAAACTGATGGCCTCCAAAATTAAATCACATCACTTAGTAATTACAAAGTGTTAGCACACAAAATTTTGTGACAATGCATTCACCCGTTCAGAAGTTATGGCATTAACACTATAATATCATAACATTTGGACACCATCTTGAATTTCTCGGAAAGCACAAGGTGGATTCCCGGGGACTTTTAGTATGTTGTTCCTAAAGGTATTCTGAACATATTCTGAGAAATCCAGCTTTTTACTAATTTGTTCCGGGTTGGGCCTATTTTTGAGCTAATACTTTTGGCCTATCTGTCCCATTCACTTCCTGTCACCATCTTCGACTGTGCTGTCAAATAAAGCCATGAAAGCCCCTAAAAAAATAAAAAATTAGCGAGCTGTACTTTATTGAAGGCAATTCGGAAAAGTTGCTAAATGTTTAAAATAGGTCAATTGTCCTTAACTTACATGAATGGCTGCCTTGACAATAACCAGAAATAATTAAAAACACTATACCGTACAAAAACATTCTAAGGTTAAGGTCATTGCGAGTCCTATTTTACCTGTACAGAAAGCTTCTTTCATGAACAGCCCTGCTCAGGGTTTTGTGTGTGTATGCATGCATGGAAAAGAAACTGTATACTGTATTTTACTGTCAACAGGGCTGTTAACCACTGAAACCGCATCACAAAAGAACAGTTCTTAGAAATCAGATCATTATCACATTGTGAATTTGAAATGTTGTCACACAACTGTACGTTGAGAGATGAAATTGGCACAGAACTGTCAGGGGGGGTTACAGTAACTGGGATGAGTGCAGCTGTGTTTGATCTCAGCTGCAGAAGCGCTCTATGCCTGTCAATGTCTCCGCTAACCACACACACACACACAAGCAGTCTGCTCACATATTCTCAAAAACACACACACACACACACACACACACACACACACACACACACACACACACACACACACACACACACAAACAATGTGGGTGCAATCAGAGGTCCACGTTTTTTTTTTTTGTTCCCCAGCTTTGCTTTTGTGCAGATGCCAAGTGTGGAGCAGTAACAAGATAAAGCATAGCTGGATGGCCAGGGCAGATCAGAGGCTGTCACAGTGCAGCACCCAGTCTCAGTCCAGAAAAATGGCAACCCATGGATCTTTAATGATCATGGAAAGAGGAGGCTACTTTTAGATTAGCAGTACTGGTGAGTCCACTTCTGAAAAAAAAAAAAACATCAGAGCATCCCTGAAACTCAGGTCAGTTTTGGGCTGTTTATGATGACCGTCTGCAGGTTGTTATTATTATTGTTGTGCGGATGCTTCTGTAAACGTCTTAGAGAAATCCATATAATGTAATCCAAATTGGGTGAGATTTAGTTCCTCCAGGTGTTTTTTTGGGGCTGGGAATCATCCGTCACATCTGGCAACCTTGACCCAGGTCCAGGACATAGAACACCTTTCAGTGGATCACTAGCCTAGCTTTGTTGAACGCACATCAAAAGGAGATGGATGGGGCGTCCTAGATGGAGATGGGGGCGAGCTTGAAAGTTCAAATCCCTCCGTATGCTAGTGAATATGACTGCAACATATTAGGATGACGAGAAGGATGTTTGTTGCAGCGATTCGCCAGAATGAAAATGTACCACTGATTTCTGCTGCTGATGATAATGGAATCCATTTCCACGACCAAACATGATCCATCCTCAGAGAATCCCTTAAACTCAGGTACAAGAGAGATCTGTCATGAGAACCCATGTCCCTGGCCCAATGGCCAATGTAGACATTAGCACGTTCATCCGGTTAGCACATGTTCACATGCCATAGTAAATACCTTACCTTTGAATGTAGTGTAATTGGTGCGTGAGTGGGCACAAGCATCGTTTTGGCCGGCCTGAAATCAGCATCAGTAGACTCCTTTCACCAAAACCTATTTTTCAGGAATCTCTGTTGCAGAATGAGATCCATCCAGCCAATTAAAAATGAGGATGTAAAAGATCTGCAAGATGGTTCCCTTTCCCCATAGTAAGCATTGAACATCCTTATTACAACCCCCGGCCCGACTGTCTGTGTGTTCTCATCCCGCAGCACTGGTGTCCTGTGTAAGAAACAAACACCTGGAACACAAACACTCCCCACCTGCAGCAAGTAACCACCGTCAGCTTTATAATAACAGCAAAACACCCCCATTCATCTCCCACCTCTAACATGGTGCAGAGAATACGAGAGTGGGAGAAAAGTGGATACTCTTTGATGAACTCTATGGAATCCAATCACTGGGCGTGACTAATTAGGCTGAGCACACTTGGAAGTGTGCGCACTAGGTTTTGAGAAATACCCAAGGAGAGTAGAGCAGGTTCAGCTCATTGGTCGGATAGCCCATGAGTCCAACTGTGCATAGGTCCGACAATAAGCCATAGAGGAGCATAACAAGAATCCCACTGGTCCAACATGTCATTAATTCAACAGACTTGCATGACGCTACATGTGAGCATGTGTTTTCAGACAAAATATAAAAACTTGCCTTTACTGACAGTACTGGTTAGGAATTGTTTTGGTTTTGGTTTGGGCATAGTTTTAACATGCGTGGTCGGACTACAAGTAATTGGATGTTGGATGGAATTGGATGTCTCTTTTTTTAAAGACCAATACGTACTCAGCGTTCAATTGTCAGACAAATGGGATGTCGGAATAATGGGCTGTCTGACCAATGACATGGAACCGAGAAATCAGGATAAGGGAAGAGGTGAGGAGGGCGATTAAAAAAAATAGTGCAAAGAAGAATGTAAAGATGTCAGTGAAAGGAAAGAAAAAAGGTTAAGAGGTGGAATGTGGAAAGAGGAAAACAAACAAAGAGAACAAAATTTCCCTTCATTACAGTTTTTTAATGAATCTTCACTAGACACTATGATAACCTAATATGTAATCAGAGTCTAACAGAGAAAAGAAGAGAGAGAAGGAGCCCCAAGTGAGCTGGTTTGTAAATATTATATCTGCACCTGTGCTCAAGTGATGAAATAATAAATGCCACTGGGGAGGTTGAGAGGGATTTTAGTTTCCCCTCTGCCTGACAGCTCGTTGTGGCATGTAGACAGGGGCAGCCATTACGGCTCTGCCACTGGGCTCCTGGCCCTCCTCTAATTACCCAGAGTACAACAGGGCACCTACTGCACTCTGGGTAATTACTCTGGGCCCCTCACTCTCCAGTTGGGGGTCCCTGTTTTAGAGGCAATTGTTGAGAATGACACAGGAGGGGACATGGTGTGACATGACGTGACGTTAGTGCTGGGGGTGGGGGGGGACAAGGTAACCGTTAACCAGGGGAAGGACTCATCATCACACACGGGGCAATGGGAAAAGCCCCTGCTGGTTCTCATCTGCCAATCACATGGTTGTATACTCAACACAACCCACCCACTCTCAATTTCACTCTCCTCCAGCCAATTCTGATAATGGGTCTCTTGGTGCACCCCCCCCCCCCCCCCCCCCCTCTCCCAATGTGTGTGTGTGTGTGTGTGTGTGTGTGTGTGTGTGTGTGTGTGTGTGTGTGTGTGTGTGTGTGTGTGTGTGTGTGTGTGTGTGTGTGTGTGTGTGTGTGTAATGAGCTCTGATGGCTTGTCTGTGATTAGGTGTTGCAGTGTTACATGTACACGTGTACTGCCATAGCATAGCTCTCTGGGGGGGCAGGGATCTTACATTGCAGTGTGGAGAAGGCCATTCTAATAATCCGTGTGTGTGTGCGTGTGCGTGTGCGTGTGTACAGATGCATGATACATGTTGCAGTGTACGTCTATCCAGCTTCGTGCTATGGCAGATCCACACACACTCCATCACACGCGTCCATACACAGCACACAAACACAGGCTCTCTCTCTCTCTCTCTCTCTCTCTCTCTCTCTCTCTCTCTCTGTATCGCAAACACAGACTCATAAAATGAAGAGCAACTTGACCACGCCTGAGTGACAACAATTACATTTCCAGTAGCAACATGTTATTTATTGTTTTTAATAAGAAAAGGTGTTTTATGACCCCTGACTCTTGGGTCTCACGCTGGAGTGTGGTCAGTAAGACAAAAACCTCAAGTTGACAGTGAAGGGCCTCCCTTGACCTCATAAAAGACACAGCGAAGGAATGATCACATACTAGCCACAAACACACACATACGCATGCATGCACGCATGCATCACAAACACAGAGACACACCCACAGTTACACACACATGCACACCCGCACACACACACACACATTCTGCACACACACATACACTTGCACCACAAACACAGATACACACCCACAATTACACACAGACACACACACACAATTTCACACACGTACGTGCACACACACACACACACACACACACACACACACACACACACTGAACACACACACACAAAGACAAACACACCTCTGACTTTCTAAATGAAAAATGAAGGAATAATCTCTACAAACACACACACACACAAGTTGATGATGGGCAGCAGAGCACCCCCCTGATTCTACTGCCTTTAGCAGAGTCCAATCCATCCAGACGGAGTGACATATCGGGTACAGGGATACACACACACACCTCCCAAGAGGGAGGGAGAATAGAAGAGTAGAGTGCAGTGCAGAAGGGAGAGGAGAAGAGGCAGAGGAGAGGTGAAGAATAAAGGAGAGGAAAGGAGGCAGAGGAGATGTGAAGCTACATGGATACTGCCACTCCTCCCAGGACGAAGAGAGGATGTGTGAAGTGAACGTATGTGCAGTGAAGGAGGGAGAGAGTAGAGAAGTGGAGTGAAGGAGGGAGAAGACAGGGGATGAGGGAGAAAAGAGGAGTAGAGGTGAAGAATAGAGGAGAGGAAAGGAGATGTGAAGCTACATGGATACACCCACAAGAGAGGATGTGTAGAGTGCTGTGAAGGAGGGAGTGGAGTGGATGAGGGAGAAGAGGCAGAGGAGAGGTGAAGCTGAAGGGATAAAGCCACTCCTCTGAGGAGGGAGAGAGGATGGGTAGAATGAAGGAGGGAGAAGAGGTAGAGGAGAGGTGAAGGAGAGCTATAACACAGATGAAGGAAGAGAGGCGACGGGGCAAGAGTTAAGAGATGAGAGGAAAAGAAGGGACAAGA
>NC_085862.1:57004747-57014747 GCF_034702125.1 Engraulis encrasicolus | reverse complement strand
AAAATAAATTTTGCCTAGTCCACCCACACTAGGCTCAAGGGGCTCTTAGGTGTGGCACCCCATGGTGATTGAGGGATTGAGGGTATCTGTGGGATAACAAAGCCAAAGCCATGCTGTTGGCAAGCCTTTTGGTGTCGGGAGTTCATCACAGAGAATGCCTCGAAGAGCAGAGGTGTCAAAAGTCAAAGTAAAAGTAAAAAAAGAAACACAAGCATCCAACACAAGTAATTTATCTGAGTAACGAGTACACCAGTGTACTTGTCTTACACTCTAAGAAAATTTCCCTGCAAAATAACGGCAGTTACTGGCAATTATATTTACCTGTAATTCTACTGTTATTTCACACCAAAAATCAAATACAGCTCATTGCTGTTTAATGTATCACAGTATACAACATTTTTTCAGCAGCAATTGAACTGTTAAATAACAGTACTCTACAGAAAAATAGCAGTACATTTCAGTTAAAAAGTTGAATTGTACTGTGTGATGACAGGCAAATACTGGGTCATAGTTGTATTCATGAATATGGCCATGGCAACTTCCCACCCTACCCATCATTCTCCATAACTGTGGTACCCTGGCCATGTTACCACCCCACCCTCCCATCGTTCACCATGACTGGAGTGCCTTGAGCATGATACTATGGCGCAATGCTGTATTGAGAAAATGGTTTGCGGTGGTCCTTTGAAAGTGTGGGCATGAATAAAATTTCAGAGTACGCAGTGCTATGTTACAATGAGTGCAAGGTGGGCTTTTTACTGTATCTCTTGATGAGCCAATGATGAATATAGCATTGGTCAGTCTTTAAAAAATTATTTTGCACCAAGTAGCACAGCAAACAAGCAGCACTACAAGCTAGCTCTCAAAGCAATGCCTAATTTGCAGCATGCACATTATATGCAACAATGCCACATACCAATGATGCCACATACAGCAAGCTTTCACAAAGAGGAAAGTGTGCAAGCATGTAAGCAAGCTTGTAGGCAAGCTTGTAGGCAAACAAGTGCTATGCTGTGCCATGCAGGCCAGCCAGCAGGCAGGCAAGCAACTGAAGTGTTGATAGTCCAGATTTATATACAGGTGCAAGAGTACCATGTGACCAGAGTCATCAGGCCCTTGGCAGGTGACGCCCGTAATTGAATAATGGCATAACAGCCCTACTCAGGTGAGGCCAGGCACTGATTAGCAGATTGGTTTAGATGGGGCTGCTGTGTTAGAAGTTCTTAAAATGTTTCAGCCATTCACACTTTCATCACTATCAAAATGCATGTGCTACTCACACTTTGCTGCATCAAGCACTTTTTAAGTATTGTAGTTTCCTTAGAAATTGTTTCATCATGCTTGATAGTATCAGATAATCTTTCACCAGTCTGAATGACTTCAGTTCTTCAGGTGTTATTGAAGTTTGATGGTGATCACGGACAAGTGGAGGATGAATGGGTTTCAATGGTGCTGCCTAAAATAACTTGTTATTTTCTAGAGATGCACCGGATCCGGTTCCGGTTCCGGATCCGTCAGGATAATAGAGTTTTTCACAGGGTCCAGGTCCGGCAGGATCTTAAGCAGTGGATCCGGTATCCGGCATGTTACCTAAAAATCAGGGTCTGGTGCATGTCTAGCCTAGGCTTTTCAGTCTTTCACAACCCCAATCACTGCATGGAGTGAAATCCCTTTGGAAGCGACTATTGCAGGCAGTGTGGCAATAAGCCAATGAGTCTAAAAAATAGTTTGCGCCAACGTAATAAAAAGGGCCCACGTGTGCGAGTAGACTATATGTTTCAACCCTTTTGTAGGATCCGGTATCCGGTTCCGGATCCGGCAGGATCTTATTCAGTGGATCTGGTATCCGGCAGGATCCTAAAAATCAGGATCCGGTGCATCTCTAGTTTTTTCCACAACGGCGAATACTGCTATTGTGCAGTACTTACTGTTTATGCTCAATATGTGACTCAAAGTAATATTTTCACAGTAGTTGTCTGTTTTTTCGAAAAACAGTAGAATGCTGTTGCAGAATTGCCGTAAATAAACAGCTATTTGTTACAGTGTACGATCATCTAACTCTGCACTGGTTGGATTAAGTTTGTGATGGGTCCTCGTTAGGTTTTCAGTGTTTTCCAGTAACAACACAGTCTATCTCATTAGGTAAAATGGAGTAAATGGTGTAACAGCTATGTACTGCCATGCGCTACTTTACTTTTGACACCTCTGTCGAGGAGTCACTATCCATTTCTGAGGTGGCTCCTCTCTCTCTCTCTCTCTCTCTCTCTCTCTCTCTCTCTCTCTCTCTCTCTCACTCTCTCTCTTGGCTAATATGTCTTTGATTTGTCTGAATTCAGCAGCCTTGAGTTAAGTGTAATGGTTAACAAGAAATTTGCATTTGATCATTAAATTGTCATATAACATTCATTCATTTGTATCTCCTCATCTGTATCATACCATTCCTGTGTTCTTATCTCATAATACTTCTTTTCAAAGATAACCACCCCTTTCCGCCGTTGGTAAGGGACTAAGTGGGGTAAAGGTCATACTTATGTACTGTCTACAGTAGGCCTAAGCCGGCATCAGCAGTGTTGGGAGTAACGTGTTACAAAAGTAACTAATTACCGTAATGCATTACTTTTTTGAGTAACACAGTAATGTAACGGATTACAGAGGGAAAAAGCTGTAATATGTCCTCGTTACAATGCACGTAACGCGCACATTACAACGCACTTTTTCACCAACATTTTATGTGGGTATTTTGTTTTCGAGATCACCGCGAGATCAGCTATTGCAGCTGCCTATGTCCGCACAGAGATTTTTAAGTTCCACGCAGAACATTGAACTTCAAATGGCAGGCTGACAGGATGACCGAACCAGATGAAGATTGCACATTCTCAAGATGGGCATATGCTCACTATTTTCAATTCATTGACAATAAGGACGCCTAACGCCAACATAGCAGCCGAAACTAATGTTTAGAGAGACTCTCCAGCCACGAGATGAATCCTTCAAATATCACGTGGGGGAGTGGTGTATGCAAGTTCAAAGACGAGTGAAGGTCCTCGCAAAAAACGAGCAGGGCGTTTTTTTTTTTAAAAAGCACTGAGCAGGGAATAGACACATTAGACAGTGGGGGGAAAGGTCTTGCATGTTGTTTGCCCGTTTATTTTGTGCTAGAGAGCGGACAGATAGGCGTACATTTGAACAATAGGCTACAAACTCTAAAGGGGGATACATAGTCATACTATGCAGACTTGCGGTAAAGCATAGACGTACTGTCAGCGGGGGGTATATTCCTCTTAGTCGTCCTGCGTGCGAATGCAGGAAAGGGCGTGGTGGTTTTTTTCCCGCCGAGAATTCAATGACGTCAATTCACCTCCGTGACAACAGGGGGCGAACTAACTCATTCAGATGAGCCCAGACCCTAGAATGAATCACAAAGCTACACAGCTGGCTATCTGAAACGTAATATTCCACTAGTAGCCTACTTCTAAAAGTTGGGGAATAATTAGATGGTACAACATCAGTTTCTTTTTAGTAAAGTATTACATGAGATTAAATGCCAAACAAACAGCGTTTTAAAAGACAATAGACAGCCTGAATGGCCATTCACACCTGGGGCCTAGTAGTAGCTAGCCAGCTAAATCAGTCATTACAAACTCAAAGCTAGTTGACTAGCCACCTGAAACGTAATTCTACTACTAACAAAGATGCTTCTTGCTATCAATTTAAAAAGTTGTAGCGTAATTAGACATGAATGACATGAAGTATACAAGATTCTCTCTTTATTCATGTTTTACAGTTCAGGTGGTTAAAATGCCAAACAAAAGCCGTTTTTAAATACAATAGATACATCTAATGGCCATATTAACAGTTAGCTTAACAACTGTCAGTCAAACCCATTCAAACTCTACAGGACATTAGCGAACCCTGTTTTAGGAGCTAGCTGCCACACTACAAACGAACAAAGAGGCTTCTTTGCTACTACCACACTACAAACTTGTAATTTTCAGGATGGACTTTATGGATATATTTAATTGATTTTTTTGGGAGTTGTACTACTGAAATAAAACACTGTTTCTCTTCTGCCTGTCAAGTAAACTCCAGTGATTTCCTGCCAAGTCAACCGCATCGTGTTTTTCCTTTTCCTTATTCAAACCGCCGTGGTAGGGTAGAAGAATAGAACACCACTGACCTATCAGGACCAAGTACTCACTGAACTGCTGCAAGCCCATTGACCAATCACAGTGCAAGAGCATAGCGTCAGCTCACGGACATTTTAGCCTGGGAGAACGATGCGTGAACCGCAGCCAGGGGTTGTTTTATCGCTGCACAGGGGGGCGTGGTGGCTACTTTTCTGTGCTGCACCTCCGTGGAGGTGCTACTATGAATCCCCCTTAAGTGGGAAGGCACCGAAGAAGACACAGGGACCACCGCGGATACGCGTTCTCCCTCACCCACTCTCTGGCACACGCGAACAGACACACACACACAGTCACCCAACTTCTCCAACTAATATCTAGGGTGTAGGCTACCTCGCTTGGGCTACTCAGTTAATTCCGCTGATTTGCCAAACTGCATGATGCCGCCTACATTGGTCTCGTGCATAATACAAACAATTTGTGACTGCCTCGAAGCCAGCGTTTATAGCGGACGGTGCAAAAAAAAAAAAAAAAAACGAAGAGTCGCTTATCTGTAGGCCTAGCTACAAAGATCCTACATTGCGACTTCATAGTGCTAGCTCGCACCTCGCCAACTTTCATACCACTATCACTTGGCTCACTTTTATTCCGTAGCCTACAGTATATCACGAAAGTGAATACACCCCTCACAGTTTTTGCAGATTTGTGAGTATATCTTTTCGTAGGAAAGCATTACAGAAATTACACTTTGACACAATGATTAGTGACCTTTTAACAACATATTTAACCACTTACATTTCTTGTTCACTCAGAAAAAAACAAAATACAGCCATTAATGTTTGAACATGTACTCACAAAAGTGAGTACACCCCAGATTAAAATCCGGTAGAGAAGGGGCTGTGTTTGCTCGAATCGCCTCGAAATGAAACGAAATGAAAAGGGATGAAGAGAGAGGTCATCAGTATGCGTTTCAACCTTTCTTTGCATTGAACTTTTACATTTTGAGTCTGCATCTGGCTTAAATAGATTGGTGTGAGATTTGAATGCAATCCTATGGAGAGTATCATGATCTGCTTCAGTAGTCACAGTGCATGTTGACATGCATGTTTCTTTTAGGTGTATTTCAGATTACCAATGTTGACAGCATCCATGCATCCCCAAACCATGTCAGTCCCACTACCATGCTTGGCTTTTGATAGGATACACTTTTTTTGTAAAACTCACTTGTTTACACATGCTTGACACCATCTAAAGTATATTTGTTTATCTTGGTCTCTTCAGATCACACGACATGGTTCCAGTGAACCATATCCTTGGTCTGTTCATCTCTCTTGAGACCAAGATAAACAAATTTGCTTTAGATGGTGTCAAGCATGTGTGGTGGTAAACAAGTGAGTAAGGATCTACTGCACTACTACCACCACTACTACTACTACTACTACAGATGTGGTCATTCACAAATCACATTCACACAGACGCACACACAATACACACATGCACGCACATTCGAATGCATACAATATAATAGAGGTCACACGCAGCAGCCATACACAGCATATTCAATGTCCTCATCCTCACTGTAATAAATTCTCAGCACACACAAAGTCATGAGCGTCGAACATCCAAACCGACCATCAAAGGAGGTATTAGAAAGGGGGAATGAGAGAGAGAATCATAGTTTAAGGCAGAGAAGGAGGGAACATCAAGGGGAAATAAACAGGATAGGAAAAAAGGGGGATAGGAAGAGAGTGGGGAAAATGGGAGGAGAAAAAGAGGGAGAGTTTGATGGAGAGAGATGAGTGGAAGGGGAAAGCTCAGTAGGGGAAGGGGGGAAACAAACAGATATATAGAGGCAGGGTGAAAGAGTGATATATACAAAGAGAGAAAGACAGAGAGAAAGAGGGAAATAGAGTGATGGGATGGGGTTCATGTGGAAAGATAGTTGGAATATAAATGTTCCGTTGGCTGGTGCTGTGGAGCAGTGCCCCTGCTGTGTGTGTGTGTGTGTGTGTGTGTGTGTGTGTGTGTGTGTGTGTGTGTGTGTGTGTGTGTGTGGTGTGTGTGTGTGTGTGTGTGTGTGTGTGTGTGTGTGTGTGTGTGTGTGTGTGTGTGTGTGTGTGTGTGTGTCTGTGTCTGTGTCTGTGTCTGTGTCTGTGTCTGTGTGTCTGTGAGAGAGAGAGTGTGAGTATATTGCATGATGGGGAATCTGATGTTTGGGGCTTATGTGTTGGATGCGCTGATGTGTAAAATAGACTCTTGTGATGGTCCCCGGTGTTTCTACACAAGCCCTGAATGTCTCCAACACACACGTAGGCACACACACACATGAAATACACAGACAAGCCGTTCCAGAATATCACACACACACACACACACACACACACACACACACACACACACAAACACACACACACACACACACACACACACACACACACACACACACACACACACACACACACACACACTGAAAACACAAACACACAAATCCCCAGACCTCACACAGGGAAGGAAGATGTTCTTCCAAATCACACACCCCCAAATCCCCACACACATGCACGATGCGCTCCTCTGCCCATACAGGCACCAACCGAATCCCCGACCCCCACATCCCACCCCCCCTGGCCCGCACCCCATACTTATTCCTGAACATCAGCCGAATGGATGGGAGCATGCACCACACAGCCACAGGGGCTGCGATTCAGTTCCCTGCCCCCTTCCCTGCCACTGCTGGCAGAATAACATCAAGCTGTAGAGTTACAAGTCAGCCACATCCCACTTCTACGAATCTCTCTGTTTTTCTAGCTTAACCCACCCTCTATCCATCCATTGTCTATCTTAACCCAGCTTATATTCACCTCCTGTCTAGTTTAATCCAGTCTCGACCCAACCCCTGCCTAGATCAACCCAGCCATATCCAACCCCTTTCTAGTTTAACCCAGCCTCTATTTCAGGTGCATCTAATTTCTTTGTCTTGCCCCTTGTTCTAGGCCTTGTGTCTTGATGTGCGCGTTCATGTGAGACGAAGTGGTGTCTCAATTCTCAAAGTGGCGAAGGGGAAGGGCTAGAATGTGCGTCCTTGTACCCCTTGGTATCAAGTAAGGTGAGGGACCACCCTAGCCGACCAAGGGGTTCGGGCAACGGTCATGATATCATCGGCCCATGCTGGATCATAGTTCTTAGTTCTAGCTACCGCCGCAACTCATTATCTGTTGCTATCATGGTTGCTATAGTTGGTCCTCTATTCCAGTCTGCAAATATCCTAAAGCTTGAGCACCTTAATATATTTCTCAATGCCTGCACCATTTTTCAAGTCGTCAAACCATCTAATGCCTGTTTACAAAACCTAATACCTATCTGCAATCCCTTCCACAGACATAACACAAGAGACAGAAATCTTTTCTGGGGAAAAAAGGAAAACTAAAAAGTACTAGCCTTAGCATATCATGTAGGGGCTTCCAAATATGGAACCAGCTTGATCAAGAGCTTAAAAAATGCAACTCCTTGAAAGTTTTTAAAAAGACACTCAAACGGAATTATTGCTCACATATGTCCAATAGATTCATTATAGATATTTAGAAAGCCACAATGATTTCACAAAACACTGTGTACATGATTTCTCCTGTGGTCTCATGGGTTGGGGTTGGGTGGGGTTTGGAAGGGATTTCTTGTTTTGTGTGTATTGTCTTGTTTTATTTTGTGGTTATACCTGTGTTTTCCTTTTCTTTGGGTTTCCCTGCTGTTAAGCAGCTTCGTGCAGCTTTTTAAGGGCTTTCTCCTTTTCAATATCAATGTCAATCAATCAATCGCTGTATGTCTCCTTCATCTGCTAAGATATTGAATTAAAACGTATCATCTCATCTCATCTCATCTCAAACGCATTTGGCGTAAGCACGTAGTATACGTCGGCTTGTCTGCCTCGGACAACTGGCTCACGTACTCTACGTTCGAAACGTAAAATAGGCTATAAATAGTTTGAGCGACATCATATTAAGTTATTGCGATATTGATTTCTCGCATAGATTTTCTTTTAAAAGCCATACAGTACCAAACTATGAGACAAGACAAGTTATTAGATCCGGTGGCCGCCATGTTTGTTTACAGATTGCGGTGGATCTGGCGCACAGCATTCTGGGTACGATGACGTCAAAACAAAGGGTCATCTCAATTCATTGCCTATCCTCTTGCTATGTCCCTTGACTGATCAGACGAAGGGTGGAGGGGTAGGGGTGGGGATAGGGGAAGGGACAAGACAATGTAATGAGATTTACCCTTAGTCCCTGCCTAGATCAACCCACCCTCTACCCAACCACTTTGTAATTTAACCCAGCCTTGACCCAACCCCTGCCTAGGTCAGCCCACCCTCTATTCAGCCCCTGTGTAGTTTTACCCAACCTTTACCCAGCCTCATCCATACTGTTTCCAGAAGCTCTTCAGCCTTATGCAGACTTATTCATGTTTATTCAGCATCTCTACATAGTCAATTGAGCTACACTGTTTGCTACTGCATTTCTTTCGGACCTCGTACTATAGAAGAGCTGGCAGGGAATGTTGCTAAACTAGTCTTCCATTTCTAGCCATTGAAATTCAATCTCAGCTGACATTTGTAAAAGACAGACGTTTCAAAAACAGACTTTCAGCACATCATGTTTTCTTTAGAAGCCACTCCTTTCTCGGTCTATACCCAGGCTCAAAACGTAGTGAGGCACATAACAGCGGTCAAGCGATTTCTCTCTCTCTCTCTCTCTCTCTCTCTCTCTCTCTCTCTCTCTCTCTCTCTCTCTCTCTCTCTCTCTCTCTCTCTCTCTCTCTCTCTCTCTCTCTCTCTCTCTCACACACACACACACACACTCGGACTCAGACTGGCTATCAGACACCCTGTCTGTGTAGGGGAGGGGAGCTGAGCCACAATATCAGAGCTCATGCTCATGGAGGGATGTGAAGGATGAAAACACACACACACACACGCACATGCGCACGCACACACACAGACACACACACATGGATGGGAGCAATAATATGGTCTTCACCTCACCTGAGGAACCAGAAGCTGGTGTGGGCTTAAAGAGACAAACTGAAATGCAGTTACAATGTATTGCAATTACCGGTAAGTGCCACAACATTCTTTGGCTTTTTTTTTTTACTGTACTGTGATGTCACCGACTACATTAACTGCACTTCCAAGTAAATGTAATGATACTGGTTTGAGTTATGTTCAGCCTCATCTGCACATAATGCATGTTTAGTTGAAAACGAAAGTTCGGGAGAAGCAAAATGAAATTGGGCAGGTCTAAATTAACTACCTGCACTCTATTCCCTGCTCAAGTGTCATTCGTAATGTTGTTTTGGAGGGCTGGTATGCTGTGGGGATCTGAAATGTATTTGTTTGTTCTATTATTATTGTTATTATTATTATTATTATTTGTTTTGCATATGCCTTGGGTTTCGGGTTGTGTTTGTGTTAAAAATTCATTGGAATTCAACGCGAAAAGATAGGCATGCCTAATTATCCCCCCAAGTCTCATTCTCCTCGCAGCTGCCATTCGTCGGAGTTTCAGCACAATGACATTTGGCACGCCCTTCAATTAACCACACCACATTTATTCTCCACTCACCTGTTCCTCACTTGCTTTCTCAATCGCACCTACCTCCGCCCCAATCCCCCCCCCCCTTTCCCTGTCGATTCGTCCGGAGTTCCACCCTCGCTCCTCTCTGGTTTTCCTTGCTCACTCGTTATCACCAAGCGGGGGGTGTCCGCTCAGATCTCGCGTATATCTGCGGGCGCAGGTACTGCCTGAAAATCGTTAAACCCTTAGCCCATCTCGAGCCTGGCAGTATTTCAGCACCACGGCCAGCAACCTTGCCAAATACCCTAC
>NC_085862.1:56986176-56994647 GCF_034702125.1 Engraulis encrasicolus | reverse complement strand
ATCAGTGGTATCTACAGATGACATCAGTGGTATTTTAAGATCTGAGACTGATGTATGACATAGAATGATACTGTTGCTGTTATCTCAAAATAAATTTTGCCTAGTCCACCCACACTAGGCTCAAGAGGCTCTTAGGTGTGGCGCCCCATGGTGATTGAGGGATTGAGGGTGTCTGTGGGATAACAAAGCCAAAGCCATGCTGTTGGCAAGCCTTTTGGAGTCGGGAGTTCATCACAGAGAATGCCTCGAGGAGCAGAGGTGTCAAAAGTAAAAGTAAAAGTAAAGAAAAGAAACACTGTTTGCATCCAACACAAGTAATTTATCTGAGTAACCAGTACACCAGTGTACTTGTCTTACGATCGTCTAACTCTGCGCTGGTTGGATTAAGTTTGTGATGGGTCCTTGTTAGATTTTCAGTGTTTTCCAGTAACAACACAGTCTATCTCATTAGGTAAAATGGAGTAAATGGTGTAACAGCTATGTACTGCCATGCGCTACTTTACTTTTGACACCTCTGTCGAGGAGTCACTATCCATTTCTGAGGTGGCTCCTCTCTCTCTCTCTCTCTCTCTCTCTCTCTCTCTCTCTCTCTCTCTCTCTCTCTCTCTCTCTCTCTCTCTTGGCTAATATGTCTTTGATTTGTCTGAATTCAGCCTTGAGTTAAGTGTAATGGTTAACAAGAAATTTGCATTTGATCATTAAATTGTCATATAACATTCATTCATTTGTATCTCCTCATCTGTATCATACCATTCCTGTGTTCTTATCTCATAATACTTCTTTTCAAAGATAACCACCCCTTTCCGCCGTTGGTAAGGGACTAAGTGGGGTAAAGGTCATACTTATGTACTGTCTACAGTAGGCCTAAGCCGGCATCAGCAGTGTTGGGAGTAATGTGTTACAAAAGTAATTAATTACTGTAATGCATTACTTTTTTGAGTAACACAGTAATGTAAGGGATTACAGGGGGAAAAAGCTGTAATATGTCCTCGTTACAATGCACGTAACGCGCACATTACAACGCACTTTTTTCACCGACATTTTATGTGGGTATTTTGTTTTCGAGATCACTGCGAGATCAGCTATTGCAGCTGCCTATGTCCGCGCAGAGATTTTTTAAGTGCCACGCAGAACATTGAACTTCAAATGGCAGGCTGACAGGATGACCGAACCAGATGAAGATTGCACATTCTCAAGATGGGCATATGCTCACTATTTTCAATTCATTGACAATAAGGACGCCTAACGCCAACATAGCAGCCGAAACTAATGTTTAGAGACACACTCCAGTAGTAGGGAATGGATCGCACTCAATTTTTCTTCTTTCTTGTAAGTTTTATTTTATTTTAACTTTGCAGGGACTGACATGACAGACGTTTCGGCTGCACAGAGCCTTCTTCAGTGTCACAGATTCAGTCTATTTCCCGAAGTATTTTAAAGGAACAACCTCCTTGTCACCTGTTTCTAATTGCTCATTAGAGATGGCGCAGCAGGTGCCCCACCACATCAAGCTTTTACGCCGTTCATTAAGTGGGGTGCCCTCTGCGCCACCTGTTGGAGCATAACAGACACTTCAACCAACAACAGTGACACAAAAGATAGAGAAGGGAGCAAACATTAAAAAACAGCCTAGCCAGTTACAGAAAACAAGTTAGTTCAAAGTCCTCATTCATGCCTTTCGGGGACATTGACTGAAGATGGTACATCCAGAATGCTTCTCTTTGAAGAAGCATCTTGTCCAAGCCTATCGAGACAGATAAAACATATTGTTGACGCACACTGGCACATCTTGGCGACAGATCCCTCTCTGAAGAATGCATTCTCTACACGCCCTCTATTTACCTATAAACGGTCCAATAATCTAAGTAACCTACTTGTGAGATCTGACGTGGTTCGTGAGGACAAAAGAGCTTCCTTCATAAAAGGATGTTTCCCATGTAGAAATTGTGCGGCTTGCCCGCATATTCTAAAACCAATTCATTCACAAATCATCAAACAGGAAAAGTTTATAAAATCGACTCTTTAATTACGTGCACTTCTACAAAGGTGATTTACCTTTTACAATGTCCATGTCAGATGTCATATGTGGGTAAGACCATAAGATCATTAAAAACTAGATTAAGTGAACATAAATCAGCCATCAGAAGAGGTGACATAACGTCACCGGTTGCCAGACACTTCATGGAGAAAAACCACACTGTTCAAGAATTAAAATATATAGGCATTGAACAAGTACACACACCACGAAGAGGAGGCAACTTGGACAAGATGCTTCTTCAAAGAGAAGCATTCTGGATGTACCATCTTCAGTCAATGTCCCCGAAAGGCATGAATGAGGACTTTGAACTAACTTGTTTTCTGTAACTGGCTAGGCTGTTTTTTAATGTTTGCTCCCTTCTCTATCTTTTGTGTCACTGTTGTTGGTTGAAGTGTCTGTTATGCTCCAACAGGTGGCGCAGAGGGTACCCCCACTTAATGAACGGCGTAAAAGCTTGATGTGGTGGGGCGCCTGCTGCGCTATCTCTAATGAGCAATTAGAAACAGGTGACAAGGAGGTTGTTCCTTTAAAAAACTTCAGGAAATAGACTGAATCTGTGACACTGAAGAAGGCTCTGTGCAGCCGAAACGTCTGTCATGTCAGTCCCTGCAAAGTTAAAATAAAATAAAACTACAAGAAAGAAGAAAAATTGAGTGCGATCCATTCCCTACTACTAGATTACTTCAGAGACGCACCAGCAAGACGGAAGAGCGCGGTGTGTGGAAGATAACCTAGAGACACACTCCAGCCACGAGATGAATCCTTCGAATATTACGTGGGGGAGTGGTGTATGCAAGTTCAAAGACGAGTGAAGGTCCTCACAAAAAACGAGCAGGGCGTTTTTTTTTTTTTTAAAGCACTGAGCAGGGAATAGACACACATTAGACAGTGGGGGGAAAGGTCTTGCATGTTGTTTGCCTGTTTATTTTGTGCTAGAGATCGGACAGATAGGCGTACATTTGAACAATAGGCTACAAACTCTAATACATAGTCATACTGTGCAGACTTGGGGTAAAGCATAGACGTACTGTCAGCGGGGATATATTCCTCATAGTCGTCCTGCGTGCGAATGCAGGAAAGGACGTGGTATTTTTTTTCCCGCAGAGAATTCAATGACGTCAATTCACCTCCGTGACAACAGGGGGCGAACTAACTCATTCAGATGAGCCCCGTCCTTAGAATGAATCACAAAGCTAGCCAGCTGGCTATCTAAAACGTAATATTCCACTAGTAGCCTACTTCTAAAAGTTGGGGCATAATTAGATGGTACAACATCAGTTTCTTTTTAGTCAAACAAACGGCGTTTTAAAAGACAAAAGACAGCCTGAATGGCCATTCACTCCTGGGGCCTAGTAGTAGCTAGCCAGCTAAATCAGTCATTACAAACTCAAAGCTAGTTGACTAGCCACCTGAAACGTAATTCTACTACTAACAAAGATGCTTCTTGCTATCAATTTAAAAAGTTGTAGCGTAATTAGACATGAATGTTAGCATACAAGATTCTGTCTTTATTCATGTTTTACAGTTCAGGTGGTTAAAATGCCAAACAAAAGCCGTTTTTAAATACAATAGATACATCTAATGGCCATGCTAACAGCTAGCTTAGCAACTGTCAGCCAAACCCATTCAAACTCTACAGGACATTAGCGAACCCTGTTTTAGGAGCTAGCTGCCACACTACAAACGAACAAAGAGGCTTCTTTGCTACTACCACACTACAAACTTATAATTTTCAGGATGGCCTTTTATGGATATATTTAATTGATTTTTTGGGAGTTGTACTACTGAAATAAAACACTGTTTCTCTTCTCCCTGTCAAGTAAACTCCAGTGAATTCCTGCCAAGTCAACCGCATCGTGTTTTTCCTTTTCCTTATTCAAACCGCCGCGGTAGGGTAGAAGAATAGAACACCACTGACCTATCAGGGCCAAGTACTCACTGAACTGCTGCAAGCACATTGACCAATCACAAGAGCATAGCGTCAGCTCACGGACATTTCAGCCTGGGAGAACCATGTGTGAACCACAGCCAGGGGTTGTTTTATCGCTGCACAGGGGGGCGTGGTGGCTACATTTCTGTGCTGCACCTCCGTGGAGGTGCTACTATGAATCCCCCTTAAGTGGGAAGGAACCGAAGAAGACACAGGGACCACCACGGATACGCGCTCTCTCTCACCCACTCTCTCGCACACGTGAACAGACACACACACACAGTCACCCAACTTCTCCAACTAATATCTAGGGTGTAGGCTACCTCGCTTGGGCTACTCTGTTAATTCCGCTGATTTGCCAAACTGCATGATGCCGCCTACATTGGTCTCGTGCACAATACAAACAATTCGTGACTGCCTCTTGTCGCCTTGAAGCCTTGAAGTCGCTTATCTGTAGGCCTAGCTACAAAGATCCTATATTGCGACTTCATAGTGCTAACTCGCACCTCGCCAACTTTCATACCACTGTCATTTGGCTCACTTTTATTCCGTAGCCTACATAGTGTGGAGATGGTTCATTCACGAGAGATGACAACTTCTTACAATGCCGTTCAAACAGCAATAAGGACTCGAACGTCAAAACAATCTGCACGGGGCTGATCCATCAACAAAACCAGTGTTGCGCGTCATTCAGGAAGACCATGAACAATGAACAGCACCCCAGTTAACAACTTCATAGAAATGCTGCTACAAATGTCCATATAGCTGAAAAGTACATGATAAAGACAAAACTGGAGGTTAAATATTTTATTCAGCCGTCCAGTTGGGCTACACTTTGTGCTTTCAGCCAGCATATCCAGCATCTCCTCTACCAGGCACGTTTTTTCTTTTCTCCCACATTCGAATATTAATTTCCACATTCGAATTCGTGTTTTCTAGCACTATTCGAACTCGAATTCAAACAACGAATATTCGTTGACAGCCCTAGTGTAGGCCTATTCCAAATGTGAAAATGCAGTAGGCCTATGCTACAGAGTTAAAGAGGCTGGCAGTGAAAAGGCGCTGGTGTGCATGGTAGGCCTAAGGTGTGGTAAGAAGAGAAAGGATTAATCATTTTATTGGTGAATCAATGTTATGTATTGTATGTGGGTAAGACACAATTCCTGAAAATGTTGGTTTTCAGTCTGGAAACTTCCAAAACGACTTGTGGATGGCAGGTGAAAGTCATGCCACCTCATAGATTTGCACTGTAGATTGCCAAATCCTTGTTTTCAGTCATTTTGGAGTAACTAAAAGTAATGCAAACGTAGTGTAATGCCTTACTTTAAAAAAAAAGTAATGTTGTAATGTAAGGCATTACTTTAAAATGGCAGTAATATGTAATTAGTAGTGCATTACAGTTGTTGAGTAACTTTCTCTACAGTGGGCATCAGTAATATCTCTACAGTAGGCCTTGACAGCGGGCAACAGCGGCCAGACACAGTGTTATCTACAGTAGGCTTAAGCAAGGATCAATGGTAAACAGTATGTCTAAGCTGGTTTAAATATTGGTATCTACTGTCTGCAGTAGGTCTAATCGGGCATCAGTAATATCTAAAGTAGTGCTAAGTGGGCATCAGTAATAATAATAATAATAATAATAATAATAATAATAATAATAATTGAATTTATACAACTCAACTAAAAGTAGGAGAATAATTCAAATAAAAATTAAAAATAAAAATGAAAACAGTCATACAAGAATAAAGTAGAATACATATGTACATAAAATAAAATGAAAGTAAAATAATAATTAAAGGAAGTGGAAGTAAAATAATAATTAAAGGAAGTGGAAGTGCATGTCAGTGGTGTGATGAGTATGCTTTGAAGAGGTGCGTTTTAAGCTAGGATTTAAAAGTGGAAAGTGTAGAACATTGAGGAATTTACAACCGGAGTGTGTTCCATAGTTTTGGGCCAACAACACTGAATGCCCTGTTGCCTATGGTGCGCAGGCGTGTGGATGGGATGGTAAGGATCTACATCATGTCTAAGTGGGCATTCACTGATATCAACAGTACTGATATCAACACTCACATGCTTACAGGTTGGCTATCTTTATGAAGCAGTGACATACATGTGTGTGCACACACACACACACACATTTTGATTATTTTATTTGGGAGGACCAATAATTATTGAGAAACAATACAGCGCCCCAAACAATATTAAAGTAGCAATAATGTGTCTTCTACATAAATGCAAAAGTTATACTGGCCTGAAGCCTATTCAGGGATACAAGTGGCATCTCCTCCTCCAAATATGCAGACTGCCTATAACTGCAGATATTGAACAATACTTGGCTATCTGTTTTGCTTTCTTCTTATTTAGTCCAGCTATTTGCAAACCTCTGACACACAATTTATGAACATGTCCAAGGCTACCATAGATAAGTGCCACCATGGATGTTTTGTAGCCACTTACTGTCAATGCATGAATTACTGGTTGATACTTAACACATTTTTCAGCAAAGCACAGGTCCATATATGCATCAAAACAGCATCCTATTTCCACAATTGTAATGTTTTTTAGAGTCTCATCCACAACAACAATGTCTGGGATGTTAGGGCAGTCTTTAAGAACATTGTCCAGAGCATCATTGGTGGTCAAATGGGAAAACCAGTTTGGGTTGATTTTTCTGTCTGTGTGTACATGTGTTGGTCCATGTAGTTTGCGCAGTTCTGTTGCAGTAATGTCCACAATGCGGTTGTGACGGGCGGTGTACAGGCCTTTAAAAGCAATACAGGCATTCATGATGTGCGCTGTAGATTCTATAGTCTCGTCAGTATGTAACAGGCAGAATGGTTTATGGCGCATTGGGTACCAGAGAGAAAGGTTATATTGAGTAGGGAGAACTTGGAGCCTAGCTTTAATGACAAATTTAAGAATGCCTGTATTGACAGCTGGATTATGGAGCGCGGAGTGAGAGACCGTATGGTCAGCGCACTGTAGGCACGCGACTTTGCCTTGAAGTCGCAAGTTCAGCCAGTGGGCGCGTTCTTGTGAATGGAGGTAATGCATGATTTCGTACCTGCACATCCTGCTGCTGATCACTTTGCTGGTTTCGTCATGGTGTAGAGTCGCTTCTGCACGAACATCAGGGTCCATTAAAAGCTCCTCGCTGACGATGACCTGAGCTCCACTCCTATTTACCCATCTGAGCTCCACGTTGTTACTTGTGCATAGGTCATTTAAATCTGGCCAGTCAGACCGTACTCCAAATCCACTGGCATTGCTGTCTAATTTACCACTGGTTTTCTTTTTGAAGCCCAGGAAACTTGGTTCGCCGATAGGGGCTAATGGAATATTGCGCTTCCTCATATCCAGAAGTAGAGAGCCCCGAGCCATGTCCCGAACTGTCGCATCATCGCTGTTCAGCATGCACAACAGGTGGTTTATTCGGGTGGCCGTGTATGTCCATGTAATGTTTGGGACTCCAAGTCCCCCGTCTGATTTTTTCAAAAAGATGATGCTCCTGGTTGTATGTGAATTTAGGCTTAGCCATTTCCTCACCAACTCCACGGTTTTGTCATTCAGTTCGTTAAGCATTTTCTTAGTTATGTGTATGTTTGCGAATAAATGTTGGATTTTGCATAGGGCTACATCACGCACTGCCTGGAGTTTCATGCAGACAGGCAGAGGGCATTGGTCTATTTGATGTAGCCTCTCCAAGTATTCGTCGCGGATCTCTCCAAGTTGTTCGTGCCACTCCCCAGCTATATTGAACATGTGGCCCAGGTACCTATATGTCTCGTGTCTTGAGTATACTTTAATCTCGTTCCCAGCTATGGTGAATGAGGGAGGGTGGTCGTGCTTAGCCCTATACCACCTGTTGCCGCCACTGCGCCGTTCGTAGAACACTGCGCATTTGCTAGCCTTGACCTCAAGCCCAGACCATTGCAGGAAACGCTCGGTTCTTGAGAGCATGTTGGCAAGTACGTTTTCTTCCCTCGATGTTATGAGGACATCATCTGCAAAGGCCTGGACAGGATTCGGGGATGTAATTCCAGGTGGGGCGAGGGGGCATAGCCATTTCAGCCATTGGTTTAACGCCACAATGAAGTTCACGGCGCTCCAAGGGCACCCGGTTTTAATCCCAACCTCAAGCTTGATCGGTTGCGTCAACTGATGTCCGCATATGACTTGCAGGAAGGAGTTGTCATACACACACACACACACACACACACACACACACACACACACACACACACACACACACACACACACACACACACACACACACTACTACTACTACCACCACCACTACTACTACTACTACAGACGTGGTCACTCACAAATCACATTCACACAGACGCACACACAATACACACATGCACGCACATTCGAATGCATACAATATAATAGAGGTCACACGCAGCAGCCATACACAGCATATTCAATGTCCTCATCCTCACTGTAATAAATTCTCAGCACACACAAAGTCATGAGCGTCGAACATCCAAACCA
>NC_085862.1:56978676-56981176 GCF_034702125.1 Engraulis encrasicolus | reverse complement strand
AGATGCCCCCTATGAAAAGATATTGCCTTGGCCCTATAGTAAAAATGTTCTACACCCAGTAAAAACACACTGTGTAAAATATTTTGAAATTTGGATGAAGTCTACCGGGGCCACCAGCCCCATGAAAATAGAAAATAATGGTGATAGTCAGAATCTTGGAATATTTTGCTGCATAGAGCTACCCATTAAAAAACATATTGTCTCAGCTCTGTGATAAAAATATTCTATGCACAGTAAAATCACTCTGTGTAAAATATGTTGAAATTTAGATGAATTCTACCGGGTCCACCAGGCCCATGAAAATACAAAATAATGGTGATGGTGATGGGCAACCTGGATTCCAAAGCTGAACTCCAGTGCCACATATTCCAAATGACATACAGTAGTTTTACCTTTCCAGTTAGGGCAATTGGACAGGTAAAACCAGGTAATTTGAAATCTGTGGCACTGGATTGTAGCTTTTGAATCTAGGTTTGCCATTGTCTTAAAACAGAGGTGGACAAACCGCGTGACACATTTGCCCCAGCCAATATAATGAACCAGCTGAGCCTAATTACCACTTAAGCCAGGTTGATGAGGTAATTAGTGAGATCACCTGTATTGGGAGCACAAACAGAAGGAATATCTAAGCAGGTTGTGTATTCAGTCGATCCACTTACACAGACTTCAGTCTCAGGACAGACTGATGGTCAAACTGCTATATTTAGGCAAATTTACTCTTTTGCAACACAATATCAATTCCTTGCTGCCTTGGACCACTGCTAGTATCAAGCAAGAGATTGCAAAGCTGCATGACTGTTATATTTGTGTGTTTCACCTGTGGGCCTACAATTCATGGAGGAACATCTGTACCAAAGCTGTGAATATTCCTTGGAATGCCTAGGCTACAAAGCAGTCAATACAACTGTATTGAAGAGTGCCATTACTTCTTTATCCCATCGCCTGTGGAAGTATTTCACTTTACTCCATCAGATGAGTACCATAACTTACCTGAGAGGCCCTTGGCAATGGACTCTGGACCTGGTGATACCCATGACATAGAAGCCACTTAAGTACAGGTTTTGGGAAGCCATTCTTTCCAACATCACATACAGTTGTATTGTATGTACTCTATTGAACTACTGCAGGGATTTCTTAAAAAAAAACACAAGTAATTCCAAGGAGCATTCACAGCTTTAGTACAGATGTTCCACCAGGTATTAACAGCTACCTGTACAATCCTGTAGGCCCACAGGTGAAGCACACAAAAGTCATACAACTTCGCAATCTCTTGCTTGATACTGGCAGTGGGTCAGCTGGTTCATTATATTGGCTATATTTGGAATATGTGGCACTGGACTTTGGAATCCAGGTTGCCCATCACTATCACCATTGTTTTGTATTTTCATGGGCCTGCGGACCAAGTAGAATTAATCTAAATTTCAACACATTTTCCAAAGAGTGATTTTACTGTGCATAGAACATTTTTTTATCACACAGCTGAGGCAATATGTTTTTATTGGGTAGCTTTATGCAGCAAAATGTCCATTTCTATTCAGGGCTGGACTGGGCGATAAATAGGGACCGGGCACTTTTGGATTTAAGGGGGCCCCCTCATTATTACTAGTGCCGGAGAACTGACTCACCGGTGGGCCCCGCACCCTCATGGGCCCCTATTTTCAGTAATGTAAAAAAAAAAAAATGGGGGCCCACGAGGGTGCGGGGCTCACCGGGAAATGCCCGCCATGCCAGATGGCCAGTCCAGCCCTGTTTCTATCCAAGATTTTGACTGTCACCATTATTTTCTATTTTCATGGGGCTGGTGGCCCCGGTAGACTTCATCCAAATTTTAAAATATTTTACACAGAGTGATTTTACTGTGCATAGAACATTTTTATCACAGAGCTGAGACAATATGTTTTTTATTGGGTAGCTTTATGCAGCAAAATGTCCATTTCTATTCCAAGATTCTGACTATCACCATTATTTTCTATTTTCATGGGGCTGGTGGCCCCGGTAGACTTCATCCAAATTTCAAAATATTTTACACAGTGTGTTTTTACTGGGTGTAGAACATTTTTACTATAGGGCCAAGGCAATATCTTTTCATAGGGGGCAACTGATGCACCCTAGTGTCCGCTCAGATCTCGCGTATATCTGCGGGCGCAGGTACTGCCTGAAAATCGTTAAACCCTTAGCCCATCTCGAGCCTGGCAGTATTTCAGCACCACGGCCAGCAACCTTGCCAAATACCCTACCTCACATTTTAAACTCAGCTTGTATGCATACATAGGCTGCTAAATCCAAATTTCAGATAGCGCACTAAGGAAAGTAGTATACGTATAAGTACCAACATATACACAGAAATAGCAATTGCAATAATACAGCAATGTCCTCAACTGTTTCCTAAAATATCTTTTGTTGTGTAATACATTCTACTGCTCTGTTGCTGCTGACCAGTGTGAACCAACAGCCAACGGTTTGATTTGGAATGAGGTGTCCATGAAGTGTCCATGATTAA
>NC_085862.1:56973676-56976176 GCF_034702125.1 Engraulis encrasicolus | reverse complement strand
GACAAAAAACAATTGAGATTATATGGCATGAAGTCAAGAAAGCTATGCACTCCAGACATACCACAAACCTTGCTGACGAGAGGCAGTTTTGTAAAGAAGAGGGAGACCAGATACATCCAGATTGTTTTGTTAATCTGATCTGCAACTACAGGAAACATCTGGTTGAGGTTATTGCGACTAACTTAGGGTTAAAACCTATTGAATGCAAGGGTGTACTTACTTATGCCTTGCTTTCCTGTGAATGTTTACATCTTATGGCCAATGAAAATATGAAAACTTGTAAATGTTTGGGTTGAATCAGTTAAAGCAGACTCTGGTTGTTCCTTCTTGTGATTTCCGGGAAGATCGGACCATGTTTTATGACCAATTTTGACAGAAAGGTCAGAAATTTCAAAGGGTGTACAAACTTTTTCTTGGGACTGTATATGGAGCTCGTGGCACAACTCGAAGGGGATCGAAATATCATTTTAAATCCGCCATCTGGAATTATTTTGCTGTGGTGGCCTTCAGTTCTGCATAAAAAACTATAATTTGAATAAAACTGTCTGTATTGGGCCCTGGCCGTGGCTCAAACGGTTGGGGCATTGACAGATACGCCTGGGACCTGGGTTCGGTTCCAGACAACCCCCTGACATCTCTCCCTAGCAATCGCTTCCTGTCACCATCTCACATCCTCTACGTGCTCCATTCATTGCTACACTCCACCGGGAGTGTGTGTGTGTGTGTGTGTGTGTGTGTGTGTGTGCGTGTGTGTGTGTGTGTGTGTGTGCGCGCGCGCGCGTGTGTGTGTGTGTGTGTGTGTGTGTGTGTGTGTGTGTGTGTGTGTGTGTGTGTGTGTGTGTGTGTGTGTGTGTGTGTTTGCAGTTTGCTGGTGATGTGCCTTTGGGCCATGTGATGATTACCCCTGAGAATGCTGCTTCTTCACGTCCTTAGTCATCTTAGTGTATAATGTGTGTGTGTGTTTGTGTGTGTGCAGGGAAGCCAACAGGGGAGGACAAAGGGGTCTATGGTCCCGGGCCCAGGTAGAGAGGGGGCCCTAAATTGGCTCTTCATTACATTACATGTATTGGATAGGGGGGCCCTTTCAGATGACTTTGTAGTGGGCCCAACCAAAGCTGTCAGAGGCCCTGTGTGTGTGTGTGTGTGTGTGTGTGAGAGAGAGAGAGAGAGAGAGAGAGAGAGAGAGAGAGAGAGAGAGAGAGAGAGAGAGAGAGAGAGAGAGAGAGAGAGAGAGAGAGAGAGCATGTGCCATTTCTGCATGTGTGTCGTTACGTGTGTGTGTGTTTGTGTTCATGTGTATGTCATTGCGTGTGTGTGTTTGTGTTCATGTGTGTGTCATTACGTGTGCATGTTTCTGTTCATGTGTGTGTGTCATGTGTGTGTGTGTGTTTTCTGGTACTGTGCTGGTAATTACCTGGCAGTGCTGTCTGTCATGTTTGTGAAGTCTTGTGTGCGTGTGCATGATGTCCTCGCTATATCTTTAGTGTGTGTGTGTGTGTGTGTGTGTGTGTGTGTGTGTGTGTGTGTGTGTGTGTGTGTGTGTGTGTGTGTGTGTGTGTGGGTGTGTGCGTGTGTGTGTGTGCGTGTGTGTGTGTGTGTGTGTGTGTGTGTGTGTGTGTGTGTGTGTGTGTGTGTGTGTGTGTGTGTGTGTGTGTGTGTGCGTGTGTGTGTGTGTGTGTGTGTGTGTTTCCTGGTGACTGGTGATTAGTCCGGAGCATGCTGCTTCAGTGCGATGCATGCCCTCATGCCTCAAGGGGCTGTGTGCGTGTATGTGTGTGTTTGTATGTAGCTTACTTGTGTGTATGTGTTTATGTGTGATTGTGTGATTGTGTGTGTGTGTGTGTGTGTGTGTGCGTGTGTGTGTGTGTGTGTGTGTGTGTGTGTGTGTGTGTGTGTGTGTGTGTGTGTGTGTGTGTGTGTGTGTGTGTGTGTGTGTGTGTGTGCCGGGCGTCTGTGTGTATATGACAGTGTGTGTATGCGTGTGTTTTTTTGTGTGTGCACGCGAGTGTGTGTGTGTGTGTGTGTGTGTGTGTGTGTGTGTGTGTGTGTGTGTGTGTGTGTGTGTGTGTGTGTGTGTGTGTGTGTGTGTGTGTGTGTGTGTGTGTGTGTGTGTACATGTGCGTGTGCATGTGTGTGTGCGCACGCGCATCTGTGCATGTGTGTGTGTGCGCACGCGCATCTGTGCACATGCGTGGACGATTCAAGAAGTGCCTTTTTACTAACACATTGATTTCCTGCTGAGTGCCAAGGAGCTCTCAACCCACGACTTGGAGAGCAGCAGTTGACTGAATCCACATAGCGATATGAATTATAAAAGAAAGCAAATATTGAATAAATATTATATAGGCTACAATATAGATTATAAAGAATATATACAATGTATTTTATTTAAAGCCTAGTCATAGATCTGGGGAGCCTCATGATTAGATCAAGTAAACAAGCTATCACATGACCACCTTTACCACATGTGTGTGTTTGTGTGCGCGCGTGTGTGTGCATG
>NC_085862.1:56963676-56966176 GCF_034702125.1 Engraulis encrasicolus | reverse complement strand
TATGTGTGTGTGTGTGCGTGCGTGTGTATATGTGTCCACTCAACCATATACTTGTACCATGGCCGCAGTGTGTGTGTGTGTGTGTGTGTGTGTGTGTGTGTGTGTGTGTGTGTGTGTGTGTGTGTGTGTCCTCTGAACCGTGTGCTATGTGGCCACTCTTGGCAGCGATGCGGAGCTGGTGCTGTCCTGCCGTGCGGGACGTGACTCCGCCTTCCTGCAGCAGCAGCCACCTATTACCAATTAAGCAAGGCTTGTTTTCAGGGAGGTCTCCTAGCAACGCAAACTCATCAGGAGGCTTGCTGCTTAACAGTATCTATATTCAGCTTCACAACCCCCAGAGAGAAGGCAGGAGAGAGAGAGAGAGAGAGAGAGAGAGAGAGAGAGAGAGAGAGAGAGAGAGAGAGAGAGAGAGAGAGAGAGAGGTGTCTTCAGGGAAATGGTTGGAGGTCTATTATGAACCCCTCCTTCATTTGCCCATCATGTTCGACTTTGAAAAGTTACATCATTCCATTCCAGCACTCCACCCTCAAACACACAGCTTTTATTCATACCCGTGAGGTTAGCAGGAGAGAGTGAGAGATAGAAGAGAAGAGAAGAGAAGAGAAGAGAAGAGAAGAGAAGAGAAGAGAAGAGAAGAGAAGAGAAGAGAAGAGAAGAGAAGAGAAGAGAAGAGAAGAGAAGAAAAACAGTATGTGACAAGAAGAAAGGTGATAAGTACAGACATGGAGAAAAACAATAAAGAAGGTTGATGAGAAGAGAGAGAAGGACAACAAACAGAAAGAGAAGAGGAGTTGAACGAGAAGAAAGGCAGGGTTGAGGACATGGCAAAGAGAGGTTCTCATGAGTGAAGAGACCTGACATGCTGACACAGCAGATTTGCAGACGGACATGATTTTTTTTCTCGCTTTTTACAGGTTTACCTTGTATACGATATGAGTTACTGTAAAAGCTTTCGAAACATAATATTTAAATTTGTCAGGCCAATAAAACCGGCATGAATGAGAAAGAAGATGGTGTAGAGGAGAGTGCAGAGTGGGGGAGAGAGAGAGAGAGAGAGAGAGAGAGAGAGAGAGAGAGAGAGAGAGAGAGAGAGAGAGAGAGAGAGAGAGAGAGAATGAAAGAGGAGGCAGAGGGAGAGATACAGGAAGAGGAGGAGAGATAAAAAGGAGGAGCCACTATGGTAGGTGACTCCTGCCTTCTCATGGGTTAAAGTGTAAAGTAAACACACTCCTTATTATTTACATTCACAACAGTATAATAACCAGCAGTGACTTACAGAGTAATCACAACCATTGAGAGAAACAACAGCTATGTGGTGAACACACAGACTTCCAAACCATTGCAGCTGCAGGCCACACGTGAGTTCAAGGTTTGAGTTGTATTTATGACATTATTATATACTATAGAATACTTCTGACACAGGGACTTCATTCATTTGGATTGTTATGAATGATGAACAATGTTGATTTGTCCTCTTTCCCATCTGCTATTTGCCTCAACCCTTTCCTGTTTGCTTACCTGCGTGCCAAAGTCTTGCATGCTTGCTATCTAACTCATTCAGTTACCCGGACTTGAACAAATGCCCTCTACCCTGCTTGTATGCCTTCTACCAAAGATGATAGATTTTATGAGTGGTGGGAACTTGCCGGTTTCTATTTTGACCCTTGCAGCTTTCCATAGTGCCAGATGTGATGTGACAGAGGACCCTATACATGGGAAGAGTTGCTCTGATTGATTCCTATTGTAGCATCAAAAACGTGCAGTTCCACCTCAAAGGTGATGACTGAGAAACCTGAATGGGAGTCAATTTCTTGTCATCAACCTCTTAAATACATATCTCCTGTTAAAAACGTTTCTTGGTATTATTTAATTAAGATGAGGTATTGTTCTTTGGGTGTTTATTTTTTTGACCTGCACTGGTTAGCATTCTGGTAATGTATATGCATTTGGCCTCATAAGTCCAGTTTGTGGACTCATTGTACGGTATAATAATGGCTCGAACAAGTTATATTTAGATCTCGTTTTGAATGTAATCATAGTTTTTGGGACAAAGAACGATACAATGAGAAAACAAAATATTTAGCCAAGTTATTTTAGGCAACTCCATTGAAACCCATTCGTTTTTCACTTGCCCATGATCGCCAACCAGCTGTCACTGATCCTCCTCAATAGTTACAGATCCTCTTTCTGTCATGGTTCTGTGGGTGAGGTTTGTTATCATAGGATTTTGAGAGGTAACAGGAATTCATATCTAGGAACTAAATCTGGTAACCTGACTCTCGCCAAATGGACAGGTTCCGCCAAGGCTGGACTGAGGCCGAAAAATAGCCCAGGGATATTTGGCATAGACCAGCACCTCACCTAGGCCCCTGCTTTTGTACGATATTTTGATTAGGTCAGTCCACTGACTATGTTTAAGGTCGACCAATGGGCAATCCAAACTAAAGTGAGGCATCTCTAAGGGAAAAAAACTAACAAACAAAAAAAACAACAGCATCAG
>NC_085862.1:56953676-56958676 GCF_034702125.1 Engraulis encrasicolus | reverse complement strand
CGAATTCATGGCGCACGCGAGGAGGGCTGCTGGACTGGACGTCGTGAGAAAGTGTGGTTGGTTACGGAGGATGACTTCATCGCGCAGAGAAAATGGGCGGGTCGAGAGAGCGTAGCGACCGTCAGGGGCGGAGAGAAGGAGGATGGGGTGGTGGTGGCCGATAGAGAAAGGGGTGGGGGTGTGAATGACGTCAGCCTTGCCAGCCACTGACGCTGCCAGCTGTGCTTCCTCCGCGCGGACTGTGGAGCAGTCCAACGATCCCGCGCGCACCGTGCAGCCCGCGCTGTGGAAGGGATTTAAAGCTTTATTAACTCATAGAAACCAACTCCCAGGATCTGCAAGAAGAAGGCACGTTCGCAGAGGATTATTATTTCATTCTTCCTTTGAAAAGAAAAAAGAAGAAGATGTGAAGGCTTTAATCCGCAAGCAGATCAGTAATAAAGGAACAACGCAGTTGCAAAGAAAGGTAGGGGTATTTTGTTCTTCAGACGCCTATTGCTGCGGTGACACCTACTTTTCTGCACGTCTTGCATCTCCACTTCAAAGATACATTTGTAAGAGGCAGTGTTGGACAGCGCGTGCCATTTACTCCCGGTGCACTTGACCGAGTGAGTGAGTGAGTGAGTGGGAGAGTGAAGTAGACTCGAGGCAAAAATCTTTCAGCATCCTACCGTTACCTGTACTCCTCGTGCAGCGCATCCTCAGATGGCGCGCTGCCCGCCCGACTAGTCTGCCCGTGGATATTTTGATCAGATAGTCTGTGTTGGCAGCCACCAGTGGAGGGAACGGTGCTTGTGTCAAAATACCCGTTAACACCACCACCTTCCGAGCGCTCCTGTTGCGAAGCCCCGAGCAGATACAGTAGCCTTGGTGGTGAAAGAAACTCGTTGAATCTCTATCTTTTGACTACAAGCGTATTGGCATGTGAGGGCGCACTGTATGCAGGTGGTGGCATCCTTGTGGATGTTTCGCAGGACCCGTGCAGGCATTTTAATAAACTTTGACGCCGAATTCAGGCTGGTGGTAGGCTGTGTTGTGCCCGTGGTCTATGAACAACCCATGGTGGATTCGGCATCTTCAAGCGGCTGTCGATATCTGACCACAGCGAGTCCTTATCTCTTGCTGTTTATTCATCATAGATAATTTATCGCCTTGTTGTATGTCACTGGAACGACTCTGCCGCTACACGTAGAAGCGCAATCCTACACTGCAGCCCGGGAGTCTGTGGGAGATGACTGTCTCAGCGTGCCTCCGCTGTCCACTGCCCGTCTCTGGGTGTGCAGCAACCATTAAGACAGCCAAATGAGTTGCTTTTCGGAGATTTCGTTTGTATGGCATACATTTTAACCCAATCACTCTGGCTTGGTTATTTGAATGTTGGTCTTTGGCACACCGTAGTGGAGTTGAGGGCGCGCGTTTAAGCCATAGGCTACAAACGGTGCATTTTCTTGAGTGAAGACTTTGGGGAATCGTACTAATATATGTCATTAGGGTCTTTTATTTGAAAACAGCGTGGCTGTGCAGTCTGGGGTGTTAAACGTTGACATTAGTCCGATGAGATGGACGGCTATCAGATGTGACGCATAGCGTCAAAGCACCGGGGATGTAAATTCCCCAAATGCTTTGACGCTTGCGTCTTTTGGACTGTCCGTTATATAGTGACGAATGTTTTTTATATTACTTGAATAAGTTGACGAGTCAAAAGCTCTTTGTGTCCGTTTTCCTAATTACGCTGAAAGGAATAATTGATGGTTTCTTATTTCAACCGTGAACGGCGGAGTGTGCCCACGAAACGGAACGAATACTTTCTCCAGCCTATCCCCCAGACATAATATCATCCCATTTCTCTCCTGAAATAAAGCGAAACGATAAAGATCCCCACAAGGAAAACAGTTTATTGAGGGTAAAAATCCGTCTAAAGTCCAGGCTCTTATGATATTAATCTTTACAACACTTGGGCTACAGATGCACTCTGGTCGTTACAACATAGCCACGGACTCTTTGGGACATTAAACAGCTTGGATCCATTGGGAGCCTACTGGCTGATTTAGTTAAAAATGCACTTGCATTGCACTAGCAATGCATAGTTTCCACACTGTCTGAAAGCTCAATGGTGTGGAGTTATGCGTGGATAAAAAATAGACGGGTTTCGTGAAATATCTTTGGTTTTGGACGTGGACCATCTGAAGGGATTTATTCATTTTAACAGCACAATGCATTATCACTCCATTGCTTTTTATTATCCTGTCCGTGTTTTATTGCGCCTGGCTCCTAATGGAATGTAATATGATGTTGCTCTCCTCGTAATGTAATCTTGTTTATGATGGTGTCCTGGATTAGATTTCTACATTACCCAGACAAGACTGCTCGTGAAGCGTCCGAATGACAGCTATCTCAGTCTCACACTCCCGTGTAGTCAGATGGGCCAGAGCGCATATATGGTAGCCTCGCGCAGATTCCAACCGCGACCACGCCTCAAGATTCGCATCCGCCCTGCTTCTTATTCACGCGTCAATCAGCCCCAGCCATCTCCTTGCAGACTGAGATTAGTTTGGACCTACTTACTTAAATAAATGACCAGCAACCATATATTTCAATGAGACGCCTTTGCGGCTAACACCTTTTTTGGCAGTGGAAACACCTTCCTGTTTCGACTTTTTGATTAAATTGTTTGGGTACGTGTTGCCTGCAATTACGTATACCTTTAGGGCATTGTAACACTTTTTATTATATTCTAGAAGGGGACACCAAGATCATAGTTAGGCCATATGTTAGAGAAAATACTAATATTTTCTGAAATTCCAATTTCACTGAGGCAGATTGCCGCGCCTCACCCCGCAGGTTTTTTGTCTTAGCTTTGGAAATGCGCCTGGATCCGCGTAGCCCGCTCGTGTTGACTTCTCTCTGTGCGGCGCTGTATCGCTTCCGTAAGAGAGCTGTCAGCCCACCCTTGCCAATGTGTCCAATTAAGAAAGATTTTGTCAACTCTTAAAATCATACATGCAGATGCCTAGCTTCCCCTAACAAGCATCAATAATTAACCCCGTGGCCGCTTGTGGTTGGTTTTTCGGAAGAACGTTGAGTGTATCTCCATATGACTTCGAGAGAATCCCACGGAGCGGGTGGTTGGCTTCCGAGCCTCAGCGCTTTTTACGCACTCGCTTCCCGCCCGCCTGTCATGCGGGTGGGTTTTTAATTTTCCCAAAAGACAAGCGGCGCTACGCCATCCATCAAACCCAGGAGGCCATCAAGCACCCCTCCCCTGCAGTACTGTGATAACAAATACAAATCAATTTCATCAAAGATGACAGCCGCAATTAAAGTGGCGATGATTATGATGTTAGGGCCGCCGTTGCAGGGCGTGGTCTTCGCTCAGTCTTGTGGAACATTCTTAATATTACTTCAGTCCTTGCACTTGCGTCATGGAGATACAATAAAATTGCATCTTTACAGATCAGCGTAATAACAATAACTAGAACCCCTTTTTGTCCTTTAATAAGTTTTATTCACATCTAAGGCCTTATCATGGGATTACATTTCTCTTTATATGCTAGTGTCTCCTGTTGCACATTACCTGAATGGTCTTCAGTGACTGTGATGATACGCCTACTTAGTGGAAAGCTGGTGTGTGTGAGGTCGAGACAGTGGATGTCACTGCTGACCGTAGCCACCGTGGTCAGTCACTCAGACAGTGGTGGCCAATAATGTGGTCGGTGATGGAATGGCAGCTGTGGCAGCTAAAGGGGGGTTATGGATTACAGAAGCCTGTCTCATTACTGGGGGGTGGGGACGACGGCATCGTGAGTTATTGAGATTGAATGTAGGCCTACACACACACAAACACACACACGCACACGCACACTCACACACACCTAGTTTTCATTCACACTCACTATCTTTTTCTTTCTTTCTTTCTCTCTTTCTCTCTCTCTCTCTCTCTCTCTCTCTCTCTCTCTCTCTCTCTCTCTCTCTCTCTCTCTCTCTCTCACACACACACACACACCTAGTTTTCGGAGAATCATGTTGTGTCTCTGTGTGCTTATAAGCTACAGTATACATTATTGCAGTTGTAAGGTGTCAATGCTTATTGTAGGTGCAGTTGTGAGTGACATACACTGAATTAAATTCAAAGGTATTCAGACTTTTATGCAGTTGTTAAAGATGTGTATTTAATCCATTTAGGAGGTAGCCTTTATCTCCTAAACTGCAAATGCGACTTGTATTTTAGTGCAGTTGTGAGGTCTACATGGGCTACTTAATGGTGGAAAGAGGAGCTCTACTGAAGTGCACGTATGATGTACCGTATATGTTCTTGGGTGGTGTGTGTGTGTGTGTGTGTGTGTGTGTGTGTGTGTGTGTGTGTGTGTGTGTGTGTGTGTGTGTGTGTGTGTGTGTGTGTGTGTGTGTGTGTGTGTGTGTGTGTGTGTGTGTGTGTGTTTGCGTCATTCTCAGTTGGCTTGAGCGTCTTCATTTGATAATCCACTCCACACTGCAAAGCACCCAGCACACACACACTCACACACTCACACACTCACACACACATACACACACACACACACACACACACACACACACACACACACACACACACACACACACACACACACACACACACACACACACACACACACACACACACCGCTGCACAGCACAGCCTAATTATCTCAGGAAAAACTTGGTCCTTGTCACCTGCAGATAAACAAGCCTCTTCTCCTCTTCTCCTCTCCTTGCTTCTCCTTGCATTGGCACACAGAGAAATTTGAAATTCTAAACAGGGAAAAAAGATGGCAGCGGCGTAAGAATGTGTTCCCTGTCCGCCACTTGGCTTGGCTGCTCTCTCTCCCTCTCTTGCTCTCTGTGTCTGTCTGTCTCTCTCTCTCTCTCTCTCTTTCTCTCTTTCTCTTTCTCTCTGTCTGTCATTCTCTCTGTGTCTCTCTCTCTCTCTGTATGTCTTTCTCCCTCTGTTTCTCTCTTTCTCGTTCTCGTTCTCTCTCTCTCTC